>NW_027442478.1:0-111801 GCF_048569485.1 Anomaloglossus baeobatrachus | reverse complement strand
CTGCTGCAGCTAATCAGGGTAAGATCAGCTGTTCTCCAGTCCTGTTGTGACCGCGCGCTCCCGCAGTCACAACAGATCTGAAGAAGCGAGGGCGCATGCGTCGCCCTCTCATGCACCATAATACTGTGGGCTTCAGAAACACGACGCCGGAGATGAGCGCTATGCGCAGGCGCTAACTCCGACGCCGTGTAACTGAAGATTACAAATTTACATACGGCCAGTGAGAGGGAGGAACAGGCGGCGGGGGGGCGGGGATAAACGTGCATAACCCGCCCTGATATTAGCAGAGAGGTGCACACGTCAATCAAAAAGTGCATGAATTTTCAAACTTTATAAAGTTGGATTTCACTGCCTAAACACCCGAGCTGCCCCCTGATGGTATGTACACACTGTGCCTGATGGTGCCAGTACTGCACTGGCTGCACCTTATATAGGGAAATGCTGATGTTTGGTTCCCTTTAAAGAGGGTCTATCTCAATTCTACTGCACCTGACCCTCTCGTTTCTTGTACAGGCTAGAGGCCTTAGCTGTGCAGTCTCTAAAGGCCCTGGCGCAGACTGAAACAACCTTAACTGGATAATCAACAAACAAACAGAAATCAGAGTATATTGTATCAAATAGTTTTTATCTTACAAAATATTTTTTTAAAACATTTATTTAATCCAAATAGCTAAAAAACATCAAAAAAATCAAGAAAAACATCACTTGAAAAACACAGACACAGAGGGGATTTCTGACCATAAATTATTGGTGAGAGGAGTAAAGGAAAATTATACTCAATTCATGAAAAAATACCAAGAATTTATACAATCAGAGCAACACCTCACCCATCTCACCGATATTAAAAAACAATGCACTAATAAATAGATTGCATTTATAAATATGCAAGGTATAAATGTATAAGGGCCCCTGTATAAAAATATTCAGTCGCAAAAAAAATGTGTTCGTTCGGCGGTTCGTTCGGCGTCACAGCAGTGTCACTAAGTGGCCGCCCAATCAAAGCAGAGGGGCGGAGATGAGCAGGACATAACATCCCGCCCACCGTCTTCCTCATTGCGGGCGGCCGCAGGTAAGGTGAGGTTCCTCGTTGCTGCGGTGTCACACATAGCGATGTGTGCTGCCGCAGGAACGACGAATAACATCGGACCTGCAGCAGCAACGATAATTGGGAATAGGGGGGCATGTCACCGATGAGCGATTTTGAACGTTTTTGCGACAATTCAAAATCGCTTATAGGTGTCACACACAACGACATTGCTAAAGCGGCCGGATGTGCGTCACAAATTCCGTGACCCCAACGAGATCGCTTTAGCGATGTCGTAGCATGTAAAGCGGCCTTAGGATGACCACTTGGACCTTTTTCTTCCTTAGGCTGGAGTCACACTTGCGTTCGATAAATAGGTCCGATTCTCATGCCTGAAAGTAGGATGAGCTCTATCCGAGTGTTGATCCGTCTGCAATACGAGTCTGTGATTTTTCTCATGATAGTAGTCCGTAAGCAATCCGTATTCAATCCGTATGTGATACGTTTTTTTCTCAGCAGCTATTAGTCATTACAGTCATGTACACGAGCATTTACAGTGTTATGTGCTACATGATAGATTGTATTTAGAAAAATGGATGTCACTAGGATGGTCCGTGTGACATCCGTTTTTTTATCGCACCCATAGACCTGCATTGGAGAGTCTCGCTCGAGAAACTCTAAAAATCGCAGCAAGCTGCAATTATTTTCTCAGTCCGATTTGAGCTGAGAAAAAAAAGCAGATCGGAGCAGCCTCATTGATTAACATTAGTTCGAGTGCAATGCGAGATTTTCTCACATTGCACTCGTGCGAGTCAATCGCAAGTGTGAAACCGGCCTAAGGCTGTCTTCACACACGGCATCTTTTTTCTGATTGCATCTTGACTGCATCTTTTTTCCCTGTGGTTTCAGAAAATGCAGCTTGTGGCCCAAAAAAAGTACGTTTTTGACGTCTTTTTACCGTGTTTTTGTTAATGCATTTTTTAAAGTAGAAACAAAGATAGGATTGGATAATAGATAGATAGCTAGAATATATAGAGAATTAGAGAGATAGATGGATGGATGGATAGATAGAGAGATAGATAGATAGATAGATAGATAGATAGAATTGATAGTGAATTAGATAGATGGATGGATGATAGATAGATAGACAGATAGATAGATAGATAGATAGATAGATGGATAGATGGATACATGGACAGATGGATAGATGGATAGATGGATAGATAGATGGATGGATGGATGGATGGATGAATGGATGGATACATGGACAGATGGATAGATGGATAGATGGATGGATGGATGGATGGATAGATGGATACATGGACAGATGGATAGATGGATAGATGGATGGATGGATGGATGGATAGATGGATGGACAGATAGATAGATGGATGGATGGATGGATGGATGGATAGGTGGATGGACAGATAGATAGATAGATAGCTAGAACAGATAGAATAGATAATAAGAAAGAACAGATAGAATAGATAGAAATAAATAACAGAATAGCTTGATAGAGAGGGATGGCCAGCTGTTTTTTTTTTTTAGTTTTTTTGTTAAATTTTTTTTGTTGTTTTCTAGAGTACCCTTCATTTTTCATATCCAGCACAGGATAGGCGGCAGTTGCAGGCTGCAACCATCAGCTGTCTGCTAAACCTTGGCTGGTCATGAAAAATACAGGGGATCCCACACTTTTTTTAAAAAATGATTTGATTTATTGAAAAAAAAATAAATCTTGCATCTTGCCGAAACGAACGTCCGTCGGGTGGGCGCCATTCCCCGGTTCTTTGTGCGACATACATTGTGAACTAAATGTAATATTACCCTCCTGGGCTAACTGGGTATTGGGGTCTGTGCACCCATATTGAATGTTGTCTCTCTTTTCCCACTTGATTATTAATATTAATAAAAATAAAAATTTCATGATAAGATGTCTCATCGCTCTTTTTTCTTTGTGGTTGCACTAACTTGAACTGGGCCAAATAGATGTATAACGTAAAACTTCCCATTTATTGACTCCGTTAAAATCACTAGGGGGTTAGGCATGAGAACATCAAATTATTAGGGAAGGACAAAAATCAATGCAATTCAGCCTGGGCCGTAACCAAGGTATAAGATATACCTCTATTTCGCCCACTTCTTTCAGCATTGGAATCAACTTGTCTTATATTTTTTTTGCCCCACAAAAAAGCACTAGGGCTTATTTTTGGAGGTGGTCTTATTTTTGGAGAAACACGGTTGGGGGGTACGTTAACGCCCCAAAAAAGCAGACCCCCCCCACTTCCCAGGAGACTCATATTACCAGACCGGACGTCTGAGTGGCTCCCAGGTCCTCCTGTGATCTCTGGTGGAAGCTGCACGCTGTCCTCCCCTGCTGCTGGCTGACACACACACACACACACAGCAGATCGCAGACACAGCAGATCGCAGACACACTAATCAGATCGCAGACACACACAGCTGGTCACACACAGAGCCGATCGCGTACACACAGCCGATCGCGTACACACATAGCCGATCGCGTACACACACAGCCGATCGCGTATACACACAGCCGATCGCGCACACACACAGCCGATCGCGTACACACACAGCCGATCGCGCACACACACAGCCGATCGCGCACACACACAGCAGATCGCACACATCACATCCAGCGCAACCGGGAGGGAGTCACGTGTCCTGCCGCAGGTCCTGTTCTGCAGGTCCTTGCGCTCCACCGCACTGCCTTTCAGGATTCTGCCGGCGAGAAGAGATCGGTGTCGCTGAATGTGGTGAGTATATATGCGATCCAATGTGTGTGTGATCTGATGTTTGTGTATGTGATTTGATGTTTGTGTGTGATCCGATGTTTGTGTGTGTGATCCTATGTCTGTGTGTGAGATCGGATGTTTGTGTGTGAGATCTGGTTTGTCTGTGAGATCTGATTGTGTGTGTGAGATATGAATGTGTGCGGGTGTGCGATCACTGCAGGTCATCTGCTTGGCGTCTGGGGAGTATGATTATGGCGTGCCCGCTGTCTATAATGAAGTGTCCTGCAGTATCTTTTTTAGCTGCACGGACACTTCATTATTGATCAGTGACTAGGGCTGATTTCTTCAGCGCTCTATTGGGAGACCCAGACGATTGGGGTATAGCTACTGCCTCCGGAGGCCACACAAAGCACTACACCAAAAAGTGCAAGGCCCCTCCCCTTCTGGCTATACCCCCCCGTGGTATCACGGGTTCTCCAGTTTTCAAGCTTTGTGCGAAGGAGGTCAGACATCCATACATAGCTCCACAGATTTTAGTCAGCAGTAGCTGCTGACTATTTCGGATGGAAGAAAAGAGGGCCCATATAGGGCCCCCAGCATGCTCCCGTCTCACCCGTGGATGGTGTTGTACGGTTGAGGTACCTATTGCTGGTACAGAGGCTGGAGCCCCACATGCTGCTTTCCTTCCACATCCCCTTGTAGGGCTCTGTGGAAGTGGGATCCTGCCGGCCTCTAAGCTCTGACGCCGGGCTCCATCCACAGACCCAGTTGAACCTGATGGATATGGAGCAGGAGTACAATCAGGGACAAGGCCCTGCATCATACAGGTACTCTGTGTCCCCGGCAGGCACAGACACACTCCGGGCTGGCTGGGTGTTGTAGTGCGCCGGGGACCGTAACGTTGGAGTTAGTGTTCCTACAGTTTACTGGGGGACTTTGTGTTGTGGGAACGCAGCGCCGACCCCCACTGGACCGGGCGGCGCTGCTGTGACTTGTGGTGCGCCGGGGACACGCCGACCGCGCTTTTACGGCGGCGGCGTTTATAACTTTAGTCCCCGGCTTTTTGCGGCCTAGCTCCGCTTCGTTCCCGCCCCCACCCTGTCAATCAGGGTAGGGGAGAGACGCTGTTTCGCAGCAGCGACGAGGGCTGGAGCCTGATTTACATGCTCCAGCCCTCTCACTAGGCACAGAGGGAAGCAGGCTTCCCGCTCTTAGCCAGGAACGCCCAGGGCCCGCCCCCCCTCCTCTCCCAGGACGCCGGCAGCCATTACATGCAGTCTGGCTGGAGGAAGGACGCAAGGCTCTGGGAGACCTGGACTAGGGGGCTTTTGGCGACCACACACCCGCTCTTAAGCGGGCGGTAAGCGGCATTTCAGCTGGCCCCTCTAGTGCCTCAGTGTGTATTGGTGTACTGTGTCACCAGATATATATATTTATTTATTTCTTGCACTGTGAGGTCGCTTCCTGGCTGGATACCCAGATCGCTCTGAGGAAGCAGCAACATGTCATCCACAAAACGCAAGGCTGCCAAGGCTAGGGCTGTGTACACTGCGTGTGCTGCATGTGGGGCTGCTCTACCAGCAGGCTCCGATGACCCCCATTGTGTGCAATGCTCCGATCCGGTGCTGCTTCGCCAGCCGGAGTCCGGAGAGGTAGTGACCCAGGCTGAGACGCTTGTAAGTTCTGCCCCGGCGCCAGGGACAGACTTTGCAGTTTTTGCTGATAGAATGTCTGTGACTATGACAAAAATCCTTGAAACTTTGCAATCCATGTCTGGGGCTCAGTCTTTGGACTCGGCGAGGTCTCTGTCCTCTGGCCCCCCTCAGCTGGATCCAATCCAGACTACAAGGGGGTCCCCGGCTTCACAAGCTGAGGATTATGACTCAGATGATAGCCCCAGCCACCCTAAGCGAGCTCGCTGGGAAAGACCCTCAACGTCATCACACTGCTCAGGGTCTCAGCGCAATCAGTCTCCCTGTGAGGTGTCTGAAGAGAGTGATCAGGAATCCACTCCTGGAACCCCTCTCAACCTGGATACCCCTGATGGGGACGCCATGGTAAACGACCTCATCTCAGCCATCAATAGGCTGTTAGATATTTCTCCCCCAGCCCCTTCAGCAGAAGAGGCAGCTGCAGAGCAGGAGAAGTTTCGTTTCCTCTATCCCAAGCGTAAATTGAGTGCTTTGTTGGATCACTCTGACTTCAGAGAATCAATCCAGAAACACGACGCTCACCCAGAAAGACGTTTCTCTAAACGTTCTAGGGATACACGTTATCCTTTCCCCCCTGATGTGGTCAAGCGCTGGACCCAGTGTCCAAAGGTAGACCCCCCGATTTCCAAACTTGCAGCTAGATCCATAGTTGCAGTGGAGGATGGCGCTTCACTTAAAGATGCCAATGACAGACAGATGGACCTTTGGTTAAAATCTGTCTATGAAGCTATCGGCGCGTCGTTTGCTCCGGCATTCGCAGCCGTATGGGCTCTCCAGGCTATTTCAGCTGGTTTAGCAAAAGTGGATGCTATCATACATCCAGCAGTGCCACAAGTGGCGTCCCTTACCTCGCAGATGTCTGCGTTTGCGTCTTACGCTATCAATGCGGTCCTAGAATCTACCAGCCGCACCTCAATGGCGTCCGCCAATTCGGTAGTTTTGCGCAGAGCCTTGTGGTTAAGGGACTGGAAGGCAGATGCTGGTTCCAAAAAATGTTTAACCAGCTTGCCTTTATCTAGAGATAGACTGTTTGGCGAGCCATTGGCTGACATCATTAAGCAGTCCAAGGGTAAAGACTCTTCTTTACCCCAGCCCAGAACAAGCAAACCTCAGCAGAAAAAGTGGCAGCAGAGGTTTCAGTCCTTTCGAGGTTCGGGCAAGACACCATTTACCTCGTCCAAAGGGTCTCAGAGGACGCAAAGAAACTCAGATTCCTGGCGGGCTCACGCACGCCCCAAGAAAGCAAATGGAGGAACCGCTTCCAAAGCGGCTACCTCATGACTTCCAGCCCCCTCCCGCCGAATCTCCGGTCGGGGGCAGGCTCTCCCGCTTTTGCGACATTTGGCTGTCACAGGTCAAGGACCGGTGGGTGACAGACATTTTGTCTCGCGGGTACAGAATCGAGTTCAGTTCTCGTCCTCCAGCCCGATTCTTCAGAACCTCCCCACATCCAGACCGAGCAGATGCTCTGCGGCAGGCGGTGGACTCCCAAAGAGCGGAAGGAGTAGTGATCCCTGTCCCTCCTCAGGAACAGGGTCGAGGGTTTTACTCCAATCTCTTTGTGGTTCCAAAAAAGGACGGCTCATTCCGTCCTGTTCTGGACCTAAAACTGCTCAACAAACATGTGCACGCCAGGCGGTTCCGGATGGAAACCCTACGATCTGTCATTGCCTCAATGTCTCGAGGAGACTTCCTTGCCTCAATAGACATCAAAGATGCTTATCTCCACGTGCCAATTGCTACAGAACATCAACGTTTTCTACGTTTTGTGATAGGAGACGACCATCTTCAGTTCGTAGCTCTGCCATTCGGTCTGGCGACAGCCCCACGGGTCTTCACCAAGGTCATGGCGGCAGTGGTAGCAGTCTTGCACTCTCAGGGACACTCGGTGATCCCTTACCTAGACGATCTACTGGTCAAGGCACCCTCTCAAGAGACATGCCAACTCAGCCTGAATGCTAGACGGCCAAGGACTCGCTACAATGGTGGCTCCTTCCCACCTCATTGTCTCAGGGAAGATCCTTCCTGCCCCCATCCTGGGCAGTGGTCACGACAGATGCGAGTCTGTCAGGGTGGGGAGCAGTTTTTCTCCACCACAGGACTCAGGGAACGTGGACTCCGCAGGAGTCCACCCTTCAGATCAATGTTCTGGAAATCAGGGCAGTGTATCTTGCCCTACTAGCCTTCCAACAGTGGCTGGAAGGAAAGCAGATCCGAATCCAGTCGGACAACTCCACAGCGGTGGCATACATCAACCACCAAGGAGGGACGCGCAGTCGGCAAGCCTTCCAAGAAGTCCGGCGCATTCTAATGTGGGTGGAAGACACAGCATCCACCATATCCGCGGTTCACATCCCAGGCGTCGAAAACTGGGAAGCAGACTTCCTCAGTCGCCAGGGCATGGACGCAGGGGAATGGTCCCTTCACCCGGACGCGTTTCAGGAAATCTGTCGCCGCTGGGGAGTGCCGGACGTCGACCTAATGGCGTCCCGGCACAACAACAAGGTCCCGGCATTTATGGCGAGGTCGCGCGATCAAAGAGCTCTGGCGGCAGACGCCTTAGTACAAGATTGGTCGCAGTTCCGGCTCCCATACGTATTCCCGCCTCTGGCACTCTTGCCCAGAGTCTTACGCAAGATCAGATCCGATTGCAGCCGCGTCATACTCGTCGCCCCAGACTGGCCGAGGAGATCGTGGTATCCGGATCTGTGGCATCTCACGGTCGGCCGACCGTGGTCACTTCCAGACCGACCAGACTTACTGTCCCAAGGGCCGTTTTTCCATCAGAATTCTGCGGCCCTGAACCTGACTGTGTGGCCATTGAGTCCTGGATCCTAGCGTCTGCAGGATTATCCCAAGGAGTTGTAGCCACAATGAGACAGGCTAGAAAGTCGACGTCTGCTAAGATCTACCACAGAACGTGGAAGATTTTCTTATCCTGGTGTTCCGCTCAGGGAGTGTCTCCCTGGCCATTTGCATTGCCCACTTTTCTTTCTTTCCTGCAATCGGGGTTAGAAAAGGGCTTGTCGCTCAGCTCCCTTAAAGGGCAAGTATCGGCACTATCCGTGTTTTTTCAGAAGCGTCTAGCACGTCTTCCTAAGGTGCGCACGTTCCTGCAGGGGGTCTGTCATATTGTGCCCCCGTACAGGCGGCCGTTAGATCCATGGGATCTGAACAGGGTACTAGTTGCTCTCCAGAAGCCGCCTTTCGAGCCTCTGAAGGAAGTTTCCTTTTCTCGCCTGTCACAGAAAGTGGCGTTTCTTGTTGCGATCACATCGCTTCGGCGAGTGTCGGAGCTGGCAGCTCTGTCATCCAAGGCTCCCTTCCTGGTGTTCCACCAGGACAAGGTAGTGCTGCGCCCCATTCCGGAGTTTCTCCCTAAGGTCGTCTCCTCGTTTCATCTTAATCAGGATATATCCTTGCCTTCCTTTTGTCCTCATCCGGTTCACCGGTATGAAAAGGACTTACGTTTGCTGGATCTGGTGAGAGCACTCAGAATCTACATTTCCCGCACGGCGCCCATGCGCCGTTCCGATGCACTTTTTGTCCTTGTCGCTGGTCCGCGCAAGGGGTTGCAGGCTTCTAAAGCCACCCTGGCTCGATGGATCAAAGAACCAATTCTAGAGGCCTACCGTTCTGCGGGGCTTCCGGTTCCTTCAGGGCTAAAAGCCCACTCAACCAGAGCCGTGGGTGCGTCCTGGGCATTACGACACCAGGCTTCGGCTCAACAAGTGTGCCAGGCAGCTACCTGGTCGAGTCTGCACACTTTCACCAAGCATTATCAGGTGCATACCTATGCTTCGGCGGATGCCAGCTTAGGTAGAAGAGTCCTGCAGGCGGCAGTGACACCCCCGTAGGGGAGGGCTGTTTTGCAGCTCTAACATGAGGTATTTCTTTACCCACCCAGGGACAGCTTTTGGACGTCCCAATCGTCTGGGTCTCCCAATAGAGCGCTGAAGAAGAAGGGAATTTTGTTACTTACCGTAAATTCCTTTTCTTCTAGCTCTTATTGGGAGACCCAGCACCCGCCCTGTTGTCCTTCGGGATTTTTTTGTTGTTTGCGGGTACACATGTTGTTCATGTTGAACGGTTTTTCAGTTCTCCGATGTTACTCGGAGTTAATTTGTTTAAACCAGTTATTGGCTTTCCTCCTTCTTGCTTTGGCACTAAAACTGGAGAACCCGTGATACCACGGGGGGGTATAGCCAGAAGGGGAGGGGCCTTGCACTTTTTGGTGTAGTGCTTTGTGTGGCCTCCGGAGGCAGTAGCTATACCCCAATCGTCTGGGTCTCCCAATAAGAGCTAGAAGAAAAGGAATTTACGGTAAGTAACAAAATTCCCTTCTTTCAGGGGAGGGCTTATATTTAAACTTTGCTCCGAAAATGCTGAAAATCCCTGCTAGGGCTTATTTTTGATGGAGGTCTTATTTTTGGAAAAACACGTTATTTAAAAAAAATCTGAAAATAAAGAAGAAAAATAATAAAAATAGTCCAATTAAATTTGTGTAAAAAAATAAAATAAACAAATAAGTACACATATTTGGTATTGCCACGTCCATAACAACCCGAGCTAACCCCTTCAGTGTACACGATAAAAAAAAAAAAAACATAGCAAAAACAATGTCTTTTTAACATATAGCTGACAAAAAAGTGGAATAAAATGTGATCAAAAAGTTATATATAAATAAAACTGGTACAGATGAAAACATCATTTCACCCGCAAAAAAACAAGCCACCATACAGTTTTATCAGCCAACAAATAAAAATGTTATAGCTGTCAAAATACAGCAATGCAAAAACTGATTTTTTCCGTGCAAAATAGTTTTTATGGTATAAAAGCAGCAAAACAAAAAAACTTGTATAAATATGGTATCTCTGTAATAATACTGACCTGGAGAATAAATCTATCTTATCACTTTTACAGCACTGTAAACAACGTTAAAAAACCCCCTATTCCTGAGTTGCTGTTTCTTCTTGATTCTGCCTCACAAAAAGTGGAATAGAAAGCGATCAAAAATTATGGCCAAAAATGGTATCAATAAAAACTCCAACTTATCCCACAAAAAAAGTCCTCACATGTCAGAATAAAAAAAAAACTATAGCCTTCAAAATCTGGTGATGCAAAAAAACTTTATTTTGTAAAAAGCGTTTTTTAGTACCAGAGGAATACAGCCACCTAATCACCTATACTACATGGCGAATGGTGTAAAAAATAAATAAAGAAAGCCAATAGTTCAACTGTTGTTGATTTGTTCATTCTGTCTTTAAAAGAACGCAGTACGGCACGGCTCATATTTATCCTGTGCTCTACGCTAAGTGCTTGCATCGGGATTACCTTTAAGGGTGCTTGCCCACAATAAGGAATAGCAGCATATTGGATGCTCCGTATTTTTGCTGTGTCCAAACCACTGCATTGTGCGGTACAAGCACAGTGGATGGACTGATATAAATCCAATGCCCACTGTACTTCTTTTCTATACTTCGTAAACTGACCTGTGGAGCTGCTTCCCTAGATGCAGTATGTCAATTTATGCTGCAGAGACGCGAGTGTTCCCAGCTGGGAAAACAGAGCGAAAGTCCACAGTGCCCCAAACCCTGATCGTGGGCATGGGCAGCTGCCGCCTCCTGAGTAGTGCACTTGTGTCTCTGCAGGTGAATACACTCCACATCCAGAACATGGCATGTGCTGATCGCTGGCACGTACCCTAGAGACTAAATCATTACTACTCCTGTAGATGAATTCCCAGAGGGGTGAAATTTCCAAAATGTGGTCACTTGAGGGGGATTTCTTCTTTTCTCGCACATGGGGACTCTGCAAATGGTGTCCACAAACTATTCTAGGAAAATCTGTGTTTCAAAAAATCAAATGGTGCTCCTTCCTCTCTGAGACCGACCTGTCGTGCGGCCAAACACTACTGTACAATGACATGTGGGGTATTGTCATGTTCAGGAGAAATTGTGTAACACATTATAGGACATTTTTTACCTATTCCCCATGTGCAAATTGGAAATTTGGGGTTAGCACAACATTTTAGTTGTAAAAATGTAATTATTTTTGTTTACCGCCCAATAGTATAAAATTTGTTTGCACACTGCACCTCTGAATGAATTCATTGAGGGGTACAGTTTGTAAAATGGGGTCACTGTGGGAGATTTCTGCTGTTTTGGCATTTCAGGGGCTCTACCAATGTGACATGGCAAAACAAACCATTCCAACTAAATCTGCACTCCAATGTGGTACTCTTTCCCTTCTTCTTCTTTCCTGCATTAGTCAGGAGAAATTGCACAATAATTTGTATGGTTCACTATCTCCTATTACTCTAGGTTATTTGCAAAATTTGGCGTTAACGCAACATTTTTGTGGTTTAAAAATTACATTTTTCATTTTCACAGCTTATAAAATTCTGTGAAGCCCACCTGTTCCAGGTGCTCACCAACCATCTAGATAAATTCCTTGAGAGGTCTAGTTTCCAAAGCAGCGGTGTTTCCGTCCCTCGCTGCTGCCCGATCTCGGCTGCTAGCGCACGCGCACTACATCAACTGCAATCAGGATTGATTGTTTTCACTTCCTTGGTCCCAATATAGCTGGTTTCTCACCGCATACATCACACTTCCTTTTGAGAAAGCGTGCTGCGAAACAGCTGTCAAGAGGTTATCTTACCACCAGAACCAGCCTCCCACTACACCACCAGGTAGAGGTATTGCATGAGTCCTTTCTGGTCATTTACATAGTGCTCTCCATTCACCTGCACAGTTTCCTAGCCTTGGGCATTTACCACTTACTTCTATTTGTCTCACTCCAACTTCACACTTGCGGTGTGTTTCTTGTGGCAGGGCTGTGCATGTGTCAGGGAATTTTACACTCTGTGTATAGACCATTTTGGTTCTCTCATGTGGGGCACATTTTTTCATATGCCAGACTGCAGGTACATATATAATCCTCTCAGTATGTGCCCCCTTTAGTTTGCCACTTTATTTAATTCAGTACCATACTGGTGTGTAAATTTTAACACAAATATTACATCTATTATACGCATAATAATTGTGGCTGGTTCTGTGTGGTAATTTTATTTACCTCATTTTTCCCCCCTTTTTTCTACTACCCCCTTTCCACACTCACCGAGGACCTATTGTATATATTACATGTTGCTTATAGTACTTTTCTACTTGATTTTTATTGAATAAAATGTATTTTGCAACAAATCGTGCTTCATCTCCTTTCCTCCTTTTGTTTGCTAGTTTCCAAAATGTAGTCACTTGTGGGGGAGCTCCACAGTTTAGGCACATCAGGGACTCTCCAAACGCGACATGGTGTCCGCTAATGGTTTTAGCTAATTTTGCTTTCAAAAATTCTAATGAAGCTCCTTCCCTTCCGAGCCCTGCAGTGCGCCCAAACAATTGATGTCCACCACATATGGGGTACTTAGGAGAAATTGCACAATACATTTTATGGTGCATTTTTTCCTGATATCCTTGTGAAAATGCAAACTTTTATGTTTTAAGTAACATTTTTGTGTTGAAAAAAAATTTAAAAAAATCATTTTTTCCTTCCACATTGCTTTGGTTCCTGTGAAGCACTTAAAGGATTTATAAACTTTTTGTATGTAATTTTAAGCAATGTGAGGGGTGCAGTTTTTAGAATGGTGTCACTTTTGGGTATTTTCTGTCACCTAGTCCTCTCAAAGTCACTTCAAATGTGATGTGGTCCCTAAAAAAATGGTTTTGTAATTTTTTTTTCGAAAACTGAGAAATTGCTGATGAACTTTAAACCCTTCTGTGAGGTAAATCCTGGCATATGAAGAGGAATTATGATTTCCAGTCATAATCGCTCTCATCACTCCGTGGTAGCACCCCCCCCCCCTTCTCCTTCTCAGATGTCCAACATCTGGAGAGGTGTCACATCCCATTCACACAGCAGAGGCAATCTCCTGTGATATGGAGATTAGATGAGTTGTGAACAAAGGACACAGGACGACCCCCTGCTGTGACCCTGTAACAAGAGTTCCTATCTCATTACCAGGCCATTGAAGCCACCAGACAGAACGACTCCGGTAAAATATGGTTAATATCTCGCGAGACGTACATCCGATAAATACGGCAACCATAAAAATGGTGTCTCCGCATGCGGACGATGCTGGCACACCTTTTTTATGGGAGTGGGACCTTGGGAAGTACCCCAGGCGTGATATCGGCCAGTGGGGAACTAGCAGACAAGCCATGAGTACTCTCGTTTTGCAGCTAAATTCATAACTGTCAAAATGAGAGCATTGGCGTCCGCCTACAATGTTCCCAGGCAAAGTTATGATTAATAATCCCTTGGGAATTTTATCCTGACTCAAAGCCGGGGGAGTGGCAGTGGTTCCCTGTGAGGTCACAGAGGTAGGAGGGGGACAGGGATTCGGCCAGGTTGATAACCACAGTTCGGACATTTTAGCTTGTTCTTTGCTCGGGGGTCTGGTCGGGAAAGACCTGTGAGGGAGTTCCGGAAACCTGGTCTATCAGCGCCCCCCTGTGGCCAGACGCACAAGGTAACTGCTTGAACTGTATGCCTGTTTGTAACCCATATCTTGCCTGTAAATGTACTCTGACCTAACTGTATATTCTGTAGATTCCCTATTGTATATATTGTAGTTTCTAGTGTGCCTTAGGCTGATTAAATTATATAATTAATCTTGGGCTGTTCTGTTATCTCGATCTTGAATCCCACGTCTGTGTGTTCGGCTTAATTGTTACCGTAAATCGGATGGTGGCAGCGAGTTTGTGCCAAGGATCATTGTGGGGCAGCCGGTGAGATTAAAGGTGGTTTTCATATATTCCGTCCGCTGAGGTCAGGAGGAATATATACCTCACTCTCACCGGGAACCCTTCAATCCTCGGCATAGGAGAATAGCGGCCTCCTTGCTTATTTTCGGGCAATTCCATAATTGGCCTGACTATAAGAGGGGCGCTAGAGAGCGCATCACGTGCTCTGTCTGTCGGTCGGGAGGTATAGAGGAGGGGTGTGATGCCCGCTTGTTACCCCCCCGATCGTGACATATTGGTGGCAAGCGGTGGGATCGAGATAATAGTGCGTGTGAGTGTGAGACCCATACTCCCAGACACTAAAGACTGCCAGTAGCAGCTGTGGCTGCTGGGGTCTTCAGACTAGACCAACACTAGAGTGTCAGAGTGCATATACAGTAAGGTGTGTGGGCGCATCAGGTGTCAGTGACCAAAGTCTGCAACAATGGCTGATAACACCAGGAGCAAAGCTAATGAAATGGCCGATGCTCTGGCCAGAGGCGAGGAGGTAGAAGACTGCTGTGGACAACAATGAGGATGTTGACGACGAGTCCTCCAGGAGCCCGACGCCAGAGAGCCGTTCTGCAGAGGACAGCGCACAACCTGGCAGTTATGGACAAGATGAGGAGGAGCCCACCCAAATGTCCTCAGGGAGCCAGATGCCAGCCCTCCGCTCTGCAATGGACAGTGAATCACCAGGCTCTGCAGCGTGCCGCAGATCACCACTCGCCAATCCACTGAGCCTGGCAGGCTCGGATGCCCTTCTACAAATGGCTATGGCCCGACTCCAGGCTTTTTTTCCCCCCCTTCCATTCCTTCCCCTCTTACCTTGGGAAATTATATAATTTTATGTAATTTAGGATTGTGCAATGTGGCTGTGTAGGTGGTCTCTTGTATTTAGGTTCACAATATAGATATATTTTTATATAAAAAATATACATTTTGTATACACTTTTTATATACATTTTTTCACATGTATTTGTAAATTTTGCATATTTTGCACATTTTTTGTGTGTTTGTCCATATCCAGCTAAATTTTGTCTTTTAGAAATTGAATGAATTTGCATAAGTAAGTATAACATTTATTCATTGTTTCATTCACTATACTTTTTTGCTCACCTTGCACTTTTGTACCGTCACATTTTCTTTATCACTGTCACATTTCTTTATATCCACATATATAGTCTAGATCCATGGATGAGTCTGTTTCAGTTAGACTTTATTGTATTTAATTTATATAAATCACATTAGTATATGTCACTATTAAATCTTTATATAAATAGAGTCCGTTTCATGAGTGCTGCATTGCATTAATCCATATAAATTTACTTCATACCATGGATCTATTCAGATTCACTGATATAACTGGCATTCCTATGGTTAACTTCTAAGTATAAAAAAATCCTTAGAGCGCTTGCGCTTCCCTGGGCAGCAGTGTTGTCTGGTTTCTATGGTGAGGCGTCCTCACGTGGTTCATGGACGCACTCCCTGGTTTACCAGGGGACGTTTCCATGGCTGCAGGACGCTGACCCAGGTGCTTTGAACTCTCCTGCTTTCCATGATAAGCGCTTCACAGCCGCTGCTATCAGTAATCTGCGTGTCATTGGACAGCTGTTACTTAGGGGTGCTTCACACACAGCGAGCTCGCTGCTGAGATCGCTGCTGAGTCACGGTTTTTGTGACGCAGCAGTGACCTCATTAGCGATCTCGCTGTGTGTGACACTGAGCAGCGATCTGGCCCCTGCTGTGAGATTGCTGCTCGTTACACACAGCCCTGGTTCGTTTTTTTATTGTTGCTCTCCCGCTGTGACGCACAGATCGCTGTGTGTGACAGCGAGAGAGCGACGGAATGAAGCGAGCAGGGAGCAGGAGCCGGCATCTGGCAGCTGCAGTAAGCTGTAACCAGGGTAAACATCGGGTAACCAAGGTGGTTACCCGATATTTACCTTAGTTACCAGCCTCTGCAGCTCTCACGCTGCCTGTGCTGCCGGCTCCTGCTCTCTGCACATGTAGCTGCAGTACACATCAGGTAATTAACCCGATGTGTACTGTAGCTAGGAGTGCAGGGAACCAGTGCTAAGCAGTGTGCGCAGCTCCCTGCTCTCTGCACATGTAGCGACGTTATGATCGTTGCTGCGTCGCTGTGTTTGACAGCTAAGCAGCGATCATAACAACGACTTACTAGGTCGCTGTTACGTCACAGAAAATGGTGACGTAACAGCGACGTCGTTATCGCTGTCGCTATGTGTGAACCCAGCCTTAAATAGACTGTGTGCCTTACCAGACTTCACCCCTTCTGAGGAAGAGACGAAACGATCGTTAAGGGTGATCCTGGGGTTCTTATGTAAGATCTATATTTATGCTTTGGTTCATCACCGCTCTGTATGATCTGTTTGACAAAATGTTGATTTAATCTGCCTGCTTGATAAGTATTGCTCTGATCACATCAGTGTCTATGGCTTAATGATATGCGCCCTTTGCCTAGTAACATGCTGTTGTAATTCAACTCCTGCAACAAGATGGAATCCTGCTCTGTTAACCCTTAATATACCTGCTTGAATAGTATTGCTCTTATCACATCAGTGTTTATGGCATGATGTTATATGGCCTGCCTAGTAACATGCTGATGTAATACTATTCCTGTTAACTATATAACAGATTGAACTTTGCTCTGTTAACTCTTAATATACAGTAGATGCATAGGTATAATGGGCATTTGTTTACAAAGAGTTTTTCAGCAATTCCTGTGACAACGTGAGTGCTTACAGAGATAATTTTTTCTGATGCAGTTTTTTATGGCTTGCCTCAGAAATAATAACTCTGCATAGATTCATTGGAATAAGCAGATTATTTCTACCTCTAAACAAAACTATTCAACCCCTCATTCATCTCATGTATCTTTGGTCTCTCAAATTGTTTATTTTTAGCTGTATGCTAATGCACTAGCACTTTCCGATAGATCACAAATTATATATTATAATTGACCTCGATGCGGGCGGATTAGGGGTTGAATACTTTTTCAGGAGACCAACCTCACAAAAACATATGTACAAAAATTTGTTAAAAAAAACTGTGTTATGAACCTGTATGAATTTATTATGTACAATATTTAAAAAAAATAAAAAAAAATAAAAATTAACACTTGTTGAACCCAGGATATTTTTATATCATTATCCATCTTTTTAATATTTTTCTTGTGTGTTTGTTTAATAAAATAATAAAGAATTTAATGTTTCATGAGAATTTGGGTCATTTGACTTTTTTGGAATCTCTGGAGACCGGGAGGGCTACAAGGAACTCATGGCAGAGCGCAGGGCAGAGCGGCAGGCAGCGCGTGAAGCTGCGGAGCGGCAAGCAGCGCGTGAAGAGCGACAGCAACAGGCAGAGAGCGTGACCACCAGCTGCAGCTAGCTCAGCTCCGGCCCTCATCAGCCACCCGTGACCTTCGAGACACCAAACTTCCAAAGGTCCGTGTTGAGGACTTCCCAGTGCTGGAGAAGGATGGAGACTTGGACTCTTTCCTGACTGCTTTTGAACGGACTTGCCTGCAGCACCATCTGGACAAGGATCAGTGGGCCAAATACCTGACCCCCCATTTAAGGGGTAAGGCCCTGGAAATCCTTGGGGACTTGCCTGCTGAGGCAGATCAGGGCTATGACACCATCAAGCGGGCCCTGATCCAACAGTACTACCTCACTCCGGAGTCCTACCGCAAGAAGTTCCGAAGCCTGCAGGGACCAAAGGACTCCTGGGCTGACCACCAGCGGGCACTTGCCCGAGCTGCCGACCACAGGACCCAAGGCCTGCAGCTTACCACCGGACCGGAGATCCTGGACTTGTTCATCACGGAGCAACTCTTGTGGAACTGCCCTGAGGATCTCCGCCAGTTCATCCGAAACCAGAAGCCAAAGGGGTCCACTGCTACGGCCGCCCTCGCACATGACTACACCAACAATCGGGCCCCGGAGGCCAAGAGAGCGGCCGCCAGCAGCACCTGGAGAGGGGGTAAGATGAATTCTGCGACTGCCCCACCTGCCCCTAGACTGCAGGGGGTGTCCCCCTCGACCCCCCCCCCCTCCAGGCCCGTGGCAGAAACAAGACGGTGCCACCAGTGCAACCAACCCGGACACTTCAAGGCCATGTGACCTCAGTGCCCCAAGGCCCCGTCCCCGTCCCCAAAACCGCCCACGGTGCACTGTGTAAAGGGGGGTGGTGGTAGGTCCCTGGACAGCTTCCAACCCGTCACCGTCGGCCAGTCTAGGACCATGGGACTGCGGGACTGCGCCTCGGAGGTGACTCTGGTGCAGCCGGAGATCGTGTCCCCCCCAAGACTTGGTCCCCGGAAAAACCCTCGCTTTCTCCGGAATTGGAGGCACTGACCCAACGCTGCCGTCGCCAAGATTTATTTGGACTGGGGCGCAGGACGAGGGGTGAGGGAGGTGGGGGTAACTGATAGGATCCCTGCCAAAGTGTTGCTTGGGACAGATTTGGGGCGGATAACCTCCCAGTTTGAGGCCCCCGAATCCTCAAGGGCTGATCTTTCAGCCAGTACTGACATACCCCCTGGCGATGTGGATGTGTTATCTGTAATTGATGTAAGGGAGGAGGGAGTGAGCTCTGCGTCTTCTGCATACACTGAAACCACAGACACACACACAGCTCCAGCTGTGACAGGGGAGGGGGTGGGAGAAGGGTGTGACAATGCCCTTACCAGTGATCAGCCAGTGAGCTGGGATCTGTTGCCCTCTGCAGGGATAAGCAGAGAGCAGGATACTGCAGGGGGAGAACCAGTGTGTGGGGTGGGGGCTACCACAGCAAATGCGGGGTCCCCAGAGACTTCACCGCGGGGTTTCTGTTGCTGCAGGGGGGGGGAACAGGCAGGTGAGATTGGGGCTGGTCCATGAGCGGAAGTGCTCCCAGGTAAGATCTCGGTGCAGGGTTCCCCCACAACCGGTGTGTCAGGAAGCCAGGTAGGTCTGCCTGAACCGGCGACTTGGTCAGGGACGGAGGAGGAGCAGGCACGACCCACGGTAACAGCGGCTGTGGCTGCTGTCACCCGCAGTGGGTGTGCTGGAAGCCCAGGGGCCTCCCGGAGGTCCGATAGCTCTTCCCCTTCTGACCAAGTGGCAGCCGAGTCAGGTGGAGGCCAGGACACAGGTCCCAGGGTACTGACCGAAGATGTGACAGTCTCGTCGATTCTGGCCACATCTAGTCAGGGGTTTCAGGCAGCGTTAGAAGCTGACGACAGCCTGAAAGCTCTCAAGGAGCAGGAGGCACAGCCTCCCTCGGACCTGGAGCGAGTGGTGTGGGACAAAGGATGGCTGTATCGGGTCACGGTCCAGCAGGGTTCACCAGAGGCGTGGCCCAGGGACCGTTCCGGACGGAGTTGTTGCGGATCGCACATGAGATTCCGATGGCCGGACACCTAGGGATCACTAAGACCAAGGCCAGGTTAAACCAGCATTTCTGCTGGCAAAAAATGGGGGTCGATGTGGCTGCCTACTGCCGTTCGTGTGGCATCTGTCAGAGAGTGGGGAAGGCGGGGCCACACCCCAAAGCCCCACTGGTATCTTTGCCCATCATTGATGAGCCTTTCAGGAGGGTGGCTGTGGATCTGGTCGGCCCGCTGGCCATCCCCAGCAGCTCCGGGAAACGCTTCGTACTGACGGTAGTGGACTATGCGTCCCGGTACCCTGAAGCGGTGGCCTTGTCGTCCATTCGGGCTGACAAGGTGGACACCGCATTTCTTGAGATTTTCTCTCGAGTGGGTTTTCCCCAGGAAATGCTCACTGACCGGGGGACCCAATTCATGTCACAGCTGATGGAGGCCCTCTGTAAGCAAGTCCAGGTGCAACATCTGGTGGCCAGCCCGTACCATCCACAGACTAATGGTCTGTGCGAGCGGTTCAATGGCACCTTAAAGCAGATGCTTAAGATGTTGGTCGACTCCCACGAGTGTAACTGGGAGCGGTATCTCCCACACCTGTTATTTGCTTACCGGGAGGTTCCATAGGCCTCAACAGGGTTCTCACCTTTTGAGCTCCTGTACGGGCGACGTGTACGGGGCCCGCTGGCTCTGGTGAAAGAGGTTTGGGAAGGGGATGTGGCCACCCCTGGAGTGTCGGTTATCGAGTATGTCATGCGCTTTCGGGACAAAATGCAGGCCTTGACGCAGCTGGTGCACGACAATATGGCTCAAGCCCAGGCCGATCAGAAGCGTTGGTACGACCAGAACTCTTGTGAGAGGACCTACCAAGTGAGTCAAAAGGTGTGGGTACTGGTCCCGTACCACAGGACAAGCTTCAGGCAGCCTGGGAAGGCCCATACCTCGTGTACCAGCAGCTCAACCCTGTAACGTACCTGGTCACCCTGGACCCTGCCCGTGGAAGGCGGAAGCCCTTCCATGTGAACATGATGAAGGCACATCATGAGCGGGAGGCATGTGCGCTCCCCATGTGCAACCTGCCCGAGGAGGAAGAGGCGGAAACCCTCTTGAATATGCTAGCCCAGGTTAGGGCAGGTGGATCCATTGAGGATGTGGAGGTTGGCCACCAGCTCTTGGAGGACCTGCGGTCCCAGCTGTGGGCCACCCTACACTTCTTCCGGGGGTTGTTTACCAACCAGCCCGGAAGGACTGAGTTGGCCGTCCATCACGTGGACACTGGGGATCATCCCCCGATCCGGTGTTCAGCATATCGGGTCTCCCTGGAGGTGCAGCAACACATGCGCCAGGAGATTGACGAGATGCTGAAGCTGGGGGTGATCCAGGCATCCAACAGCGCTTGGGCCTTGCCTGTAGTCCTCGTCCCTAAGAAGGAACGAACCACTCGGTTCTGCGTGGACTACAGGGGGCTCAATGCTGTCACGCAAGGCCAGGGAACGTTCTGCCTTTATTACCCCATTTGGACTGTACGAGTCCACGGTGATGCCCTTCGGAATGAGGAATGCCCCTGCCACTTTCCAGCGGCTAGTCAACACCCTGCTCAAGGGACTTGAAGGGTACTCGGCCGCTTACCTGGATGACATTGCCGTCTTCAGTCCCACCTGGGAGGACCACCTGGAGCATCTAGCACAAGTGCTCAGGCGGATCCACCAGGCAGGTTTGACCATCAAGCCAGGAAAGTGTCAGCTGGCCATGAGCGAGGTCCATTACCTGGGCCACCGGGTAGGCGGGCGAACTCTGAAGCCCGAGCCTGAGAAAGTGGAAGCCATCGCATCCTGGCCCACCCCCAGGATAAAGAAGCAGGTGATGTCCTTCTTGGGGACCGATGGGTACTATAGGAGGTTTGTTCCACACTATAGTAGCCTGGCGAAGCCCCTGACAGACCTCACCAAGAAGAAGCTGCCCTCTGCAGTCGATTGGACAGTGGACTGCGAGACAGACTTCCGGGCCCTAAAGGATGCCTTGTCCAGCCCACCAGTACTACAGGCAGCTGACTTCACGCGGCCGTTTGTAGTACAGACCGACACCAGTGACTTCGGCCTCGGTGCGATGCTCAGCCAGGTGGGCTCGGCGAGACAGGAGCACCCAGTCTTGTACCTGAGCAGGAAGCTGTTACCAAGGGAAGTGGCCTACTCCACGATGGAAAAGGAATGCCTAGCCATAGTGTGGGCCCTGCAGCGTCTGCAACCCTATCTATATGGGCGCCGCTTCATCGTGGAGACGGACCACAATCCCCTTGGGAGGTTGTTGCGATGGAGCCTTGCGCTGCAGCAATACAACTTCACCATTTGCCACAAAAGGGGCCGTGACCACGGTAACGCAGACGGGCTGTCCCGACAAAGAGAGGTCGCGGACGGACGCACGGGGGAACACCGGAGTGTGCTGCCCCCTAGCGCCCTCAAAAGGGGGGAGGTGTGAGGTAAATCCTGGGATATGAAGAGGAATTATGATTTCCAGTCATAATCGCTCTCATCACTCCGTGGTAGCACACCCCCCCCCTTCTCCTTCTCACCTTCTCAGATGTCCAACATCTGGAAAGGTGTCACAACCCATTCACACAGCAGAGGCAATCTCCTGTGATATGGAGATTAGATGAGTTGTGAACAAAGGACACAGGACGACCCCCTGCTGTGACCCTGTAACAAGAGTTGCTATCTCATTACCAGGCCATTGAAGCCACCAGACAGAACGACTCCGGTAAAATATGGTTACTATCTCGCGAGCCGTACGTCCGATAAATACGGCAACCATAAAAATGGTGTCTCCGCATGCGGACGATGCTGGCACACCTTTTTTATGGGAGTGGGACCTTGGGAAGTACCCCAGGCGTGATATCGGCCAGTAGGGAACTAGCAGACAAGCCATGAGTTCTCTCGTTTTGCAGCTAAATTCATAACTGTCAAAATGAGAGCATTGGCGTCCGCCTACGACGTTCTCAGGCAAAGTTATGATTAATAATCCCTTGGGAATATTATCCTGACTCAAAGCCGGGGGAGTGACATTGGTTCCCTGTGAGGTCACAGAGGTAGGAGGGGACAGGTATTCGGCCAGGTTGATAACCACAGTTCGGACATTTTAGCTTGTTCTTTGCTCGGGGGTCTGGTCGGGAAAGACCTGTGAGGGAGCTCCGGAAACCTGGTCTAACAGCGCCCCCCCTGTGGCCAGACGCACAAGGTAACTGCTTGAACTGTATGCCTGTTTGTAACCCATACCTTGCCTGTAACTGTACTCTGACCTAACTGCATATTCTGTAGATTCCCTATTGTATATATTGTAGTTACTAGTGTGCCTTAGGCTGATTAAATTATATAACTAATCTTGGGCTGTTCTGTTATCTCGATCTTGAATCCCACGTCTGCGTGTTCGGCTTAATAGTTACCGTAAATCGGTTGGTGGCAGCGAGTTTGTGCCAAGGATCATTGTGGGGCAGCCGGTGAGATTAAAGGTGGTTTTCATATATTCCGTCCGCTGAGGTCGGGAGGAATATATACCTCACTCTCACCGGGAACCCTTCAATCCTCGGCACAGGAGAATAGCGGCCTCCTTGCTTATTTTCGGGCAATTCCATAATTGGCCTGACTATAAGAGGGGTGCTAGAGAGCGCGTCACGTGCTCTGTCTGTCGGTCGGGAGGTATAGAGGAGGGGTGTGACGCCCGCTTGTTACCCCCCCGATCGTGACACTTTCTAAGTAAAAAAAATTGTTTCAAAAATTGCGCTGATGTTAAGTGGACATGTGGGAAATGTTCTTTACTGACTATTTTGTGTGACATACAGTATCTTTCAGATTTAAAGGCATAACATTTCAAATTTTGAAAATTGTGAAATTTTCAAAATTTTTACCAAATTTCTGATATTTTCCTAAATAAACACACAAAATATGACCTTAATTCTACCACTAACATGATGTCCAATATGTCACAAAAAAGCAATGTCAGAATCAGCACGATCCGTTGAAGCATTCCAGAGTTATAACCTGTCAAAGTTACACTTGTCAGAAGTGCAAAAAATTGCCCGGTCATTAACCCCCCAACGACCCATTATGTTTTAAGTAACATTTTTGTGTTGAAAAAAAAAAATCATTTTTTCCTTCCACATTGCTTTTGTTCCTGTGAAGCACTTAAAGGATTTATAAACTTCTTGTATGTAATTTTAAGCAATGTGAGGGGTGCAGTTTTTAGAATGGTGTCACTTTTGGGTATTTTCTGTCACCTAGGCCTCTCAAAGTCACTTCAAATGTGATGTGGTCCCTAAAAAAATGTTTTGTAAATTTTGTTGGAAAATTGAGAAATTGCTGATGAACTTTGAATCCTTCTAACTTCCTAACAAAAAAAAAATTGTTTAAAAAATTGTGCTGGTGTAAAGTAGACATGTGGGAACTATTTTCTGACATAACTCAGATTTATGGCTATAAAATGTCAAAGTTTGAAAACTGAAATTTTCTACAAATTTCCAATATTTTCACAAATAAATGTAAAAGTATCGGCCTAAATTTACAACTATAATGAAGTACAATATATCACAAAAAATGTCAGAATCACCGGTATCTGCTGAAGTGTTCCAGAGTTATTACCTGTTAGGGCTTGTTCGCACATACCTGCTGATTATTCTGCAGCGATTTTACAGCACATGTGCGCTTCAAATCGCTGCAGAAACACTGCGTAATGGATGCATTTTTTCTGTAGAAAAAAAGCCGATTTCATGCGCTCGCAATGATGCCCCCACCATAGACAGAGTGGGAGCAGCATCCAAAGCGCACAAATAATTGACATGCTTTATGAACGCACGGATTTGGGTTAAAATTTTAGCATTCAAATCGCTGCAATCAAAAAAGCAACGTGCGCACGTATCATGCACAATCTACATAGATTGTGCAGGGGACGCAGGACACATGCATTTACGCTGCAGTGCAATACGCATGAGCCCTAAAATTGACACTGGTCAGAATCGTAAAAAATAGCCCAGTCATTAAAGTGTTTTCAGGCCTAGGGGGTGAAGGGGTTAATGACAAGGGATTGTGTTACAGGCAAAGTATATCTTTGTACCATGTTAGCCAGTAGAGATAAAAAAAAATTGTTTAAAAGAACGGAGAGTCCTCAGTGGTTGATGCCACTGAGGGGATTTAGCATGAGATTTCATATAACTTCCCTGGGTGTAATGTGTAGGCATCCGAATACTTTTGTCCATATAGTATGTAATAGGTTCTGCTTCTTCCAAGGTTGGAGATTGCTCCTCTGGTATGTGAACTAGGATCATAATCACTTTTGGTTTATATTTTAGTAAAACGCGAACAAAGGGAGGAAATAAATGTCCCCAACAAGAGGCGCCGTTTGCAGCCATGGTAAGCCATATTTATATCTGTATCTTTTATTTTCCTTTGTTTTATTAACAACTCAAACACGGTACAGCTGACATAATGTACACCGTTACAGGTACATGGATGGTGGCATTTTACACATAGTAATAGGCAGTCATGTAGTTTTCATGGCACCTGCTTTACCTAAAACAAAATAGTGTTGTTGTTCATACACCCTAGCATTTATACATTTAACAGATTTGTATTAAGTATACAGACAACTTAATCTAATCAAAGAACCTAAACAAAACAAAAGGCAACAATAACAGCTACACAGCATCTCAATATCCATATACTGCTGGACAGTATTCTAACACCTAGAGGGATCTATGTCACAATCATTCCCTTTAATCTTCTGTAAGTGTGTCGAGAAAGGAGTTCCACAGGCTCCAGATTTTGTTGAATTTTTCTGGGCATCCCCTATTGTAACGCACGACCCCTTCATAGGGTATGATTTAATTAACTAATTTGACCCAGGACAGTACTGTTGGATGTGAACCTCCCATCCACCTTAGAGCTATCAACGTCCTAGCCATGAACAAGGTTTCCCTAACAAATATTTTCATGTAATGATCCCATGACTCCTGTTCCATTACCCCAAACAGACACAATAGTCACCCGGAACAGGAATTGATACAACAGATGGGGATCTACGCAGCATGTGGATCCAATTACTAAACTTAGGACCAAAAGCGAACCTCTGGAGGCAGGCAGACAAGAATGGCCACTCCACCGAGTCAAATGCCTTGACCGCGTCCAGTGAGGCCAAGGGCCACTCGTTTTCCGGGACCAACATACTGTATTGCACTATAGACTGGACCCATCTAATATTTATAGAGTTGTTTTTCCCAGTCATAAATCCTGTTTCATCCGGGTGCACTCCATCTAGTATAACAGAATTAAGCTGGGACGCCAATATTTTGGTAAAAATCTTGTAGTCAGCATTGACCAATGATATAGAGCGGTATGAGCCACAGTCCAGTGATCCTTTCCCTCCTTCCTCAGCACAAGAATATGCGGTTTGTATAGAGAGGCAGATAGAGAGCCACCAATTGAAAAGTGTGAAAAAATATCAAAAGGACCGGGGCCAAGGTGTCACAAATATTTGCCGTAAAAGTCTATTTGAAGGCCGTCTGGACCGGGAGATTTCCCTCTAGCCATATCTGAGATGGCTGTTGTTACTTCTTCTGTTATTATGTCTGCCTCTAGAAACTCTCGTTGTGACTGACTCAATATTTGACATTCTACATCTGAAATATGCCAAACAATCCTGGACCCCATGAACACTTTTAGAGCTGTACAAAGTTTTATAGAACGTGTAGAAACATTGTGAGATGCCCTCAGGGGATGTGACAATCGAACCATCCGCCTTTCATATTCCCAGTACTGTATTTGAAGCATTATGCTGCCTAACCATATATGCAAGTAATTTGTTTGACTGGTTCCCAAGCTCAAAGTATGACTGTCGGGTGAAGAATAGCTTACGCTTAGATTTAGTTTCAGAGTGTTGTACATATGTCCTATATGAATGCAACTAAGCCGCGCTGTTCCCATCAGTTGTGTTAGATATATATCTTGCCTCTGAGTCCCTGAGTCTTCTTCCTATTATGTCATCCTCCTCCCTTGTCATCCGTTTAAGATATGTTATGGTGGAGGTTCCATCATGCTTTGGGGCTGTGTGGCCAATGCCGGCACCGGGAATCTTGTTAAAGTTGAGGGTCGCATGGATTCAACTCAGTATCAGCAGATTCTTGACAATAATGTGCAAGAATCAGTGATGAAGTTGAAGTTACGCAGGGGATGGATATTCAGCAAGACAATGATCCAAAACACCGCTCCAAATCTACTCAGGCATTCATGCAGAGGAACAATTACAATGTTCTGGAATGGCCATCCCAGTCCCCAGACCTGAATATCATTGAACATCTGTGGGATGATTTGAAGTGTGCTGTCCATGCTTGGCGACCATCAAACTTAACTGAATTGGAATTGTTTTGTAACCAGGAATGGTCAAATATACCTTCATCCAGGATCCAGGAACTCATTAAAAGCTACACTAAGGGGCACTTTGCACACTGCGACATCGCAGGCCGATGCTGCGATGCCGAGTGTGATAGTCCCCGCCCCCGTCGCAGCAGCGATATGTGGTGATAGCTGGCGTAGCGAAAATTATCGCTACGCCAGCTTCACACACACACTCAACTGCCGTGCGACGTCCCTGTGGACGGCGACCCGCCTCCTTGTTAAGGGGGCGGGTCGTGCGGCGTCACTGCGACGTCACACGGCAGGCGGCCAATCGGAGCGGAGGGGCGGAGATGAGCAGGATGTAAACATCCTGCCCACCTTCTTCCTTCCGCATATC
Source organism: Anomaloglossus baeobatrachus (assembly GCF_048569485.1). Lineage (NCBI taxonomy): Eukaryota > Metazoa > Chordata > Amphibia > Anura > Aromobatidae > Anomaloglossus > Anomaloglossus baeobatrachus. The sequence continues at coordinate 84,373 of NW_027442478.1, read as the reverse complement.
CTACGGAAGCCGCGGTGACGCCGGTAGGAGATGTTCCTCGCTCCTGCGGCTTCACACACAGCGATGTGTGCTGCCGCAGGAGCGAGGAACAACATCGGACCGTCGCGTCAGCGTAATTATGAATTACGCCGACACTACACCGATGATACGATTACGACGCTTTTGCGCTCGTTAATCGTATCATCTAGGCTTTACACACTGCGATGTCGCATGCGATGCCGGATGTGCGTCACTTTCAATTTGACCCCACCGACATCGCACCTGCGATGTCGCAGTGTGCAAAGTGCCCCTAAGGCTATGTGCGCACGTTGCGTCGGAGTACCTGCAGTTTATTCTGCACGTTTTCCTTCCCTTGGTTTTTGACCAAATGGCTTTTGGCCATTTTTTAGCGCTAAAAACGCATGCGTTTTTACCGCGTTTTTAGTGCGTTTTGTGCGCTTTTTACCTGCGTTTTCACCTGCGTTTCTGCAGATGCGTTTTGTAGATCAAGACACTGAGAAATAAAGTTGGACTAGTCAAAAAGAATGAAAAAAGGATAAAATTTTAATAAAACTATATGGAAAATATCAATTATAATGAAATAATAGCGGTTATGCACATTATAACAGAAAAATAGGTAAAGTTTATTATTTTTTAGCATTTAAATTTTCGGTTATTGTGTGTGTGTAAAGGAACATTAGAATCCATTAATTTTTGGCCAGAAAAGCATGCATTTTTGGAGCCAAAATCGCAGTGGAAAAGCAGGTAAAAAGCATGAAAAACGCAGGAATTGTGATTTTGGTTGCTTTTTGCCATTTCTCATTGACTCCAATGTTAATGAAACGCTGCAGAAATGGCAAAAACAACTGACATGCTGCTTCTTTTTCAGCATGGTTTTTGACCACAAATATGCAAATTAAACGCTGCTGAAAAAAAAGCAAAGTGCAGACAGGATTTCTGGTTTTTCCATAGACTTTGCTGGAAAACAAAAACGCATGCGTTTTGGCACAAAAACGCTGCAGCTAAAAACGCTGCAGAAACGCGGAAAAAAACGCAACGTGCGAACATAGCCTAAGCGACTAGAGGCTGTTATTTTTGCAAAAGGAGGATCTACAAAATATTAATGTCACTCTTATGTTGAGGTGCCCATACTTTTGTACTGGTCAAATTTTGTTTAAATGCAGATTGCACATTTTCTGTTAGTACAATAAACCTCATTTCAATCCAGAAATATTACTCAGTCCATCAGTTATTAGATATATGAAACTGAAATAGCTGTTGCAAAAACCCAAATTGTTGTAAAGAAAAAAGGTTAACATTAATAGGGGTGCCCAAACTTTTTCATATGACTGTATATATACGTGTTAGTAAGAAACAAAAGCATTCATATATATGAGTGTTAGTTTACATCTACTAAACTATATACCTGAGTCTATGAAATGGCTGAATTAAGTATTTCTGTTTACTTAATTCTCACCCCCAACATCTGTACATACACGTGTCTACAGCAAAGGGTAGTCCCGAGTCAGCACAGCGCCTGAGTGTTATAATCAGGAGTAATACAGGCCTCTCCAGCGTGGAGTCTTAATGTATATCTTTCTGTATTATGTCAGTGTCAGAGGGAGACCTGAGGGGCCTGTTTTTCAGAGCACTCACCCCAATCTGCCTCGGTTATTGGCTCGTTCACCGCTGCTGGCCCTTTGATGTGCCAGCTGCGGGCGGTGCGGCTGATGATAAAATTATTAGTGGCGCTCACTGATCTCCAGATCTCCCCTCTGGTTCGCCCCTGCTGACTTGTGAAGCCACCTCCACCAGCTCCTCCACGTCCTCCTGGGGGTAAGCTGATCGCCGGGTGGTGGGACTCCACGGCGCTGCACGCTATGCAGCTGCAAAGCCTCGTGCAGGGAAGATGGCTGCCTCGTCTCACTGTCCGGCCTCAGTTGGTACAATATCTGCTGTCAGGAGTCGGGGGACAGTTCTGGTGGAATCGCTGGCCTCTAGAGAGTGTCCCCTACCTCAGGAACAACTTTGCAGGCGAGGGAGAGCAGGCAACAATATCAGGATATGCAGGATGGTGGGAGCACCTCTCATGTGCCTCCGCTCAGCTCAGCTACATCACTCCGCCCCATTCCAGTATCTTTACATTGCATTCTAAGGGGTACTTTGCACGCTGCGACATCGCAAGCCGATGCTGCGATGCCGAGCGCGATAGTCCCCGCCCCCGTCGCAACTGCAATATCCTTGTGATAGCTGCCGTAGCGAACATTATCGCTACGGCAGCTTCACATGGACTCACCTGTCCTGCGACCGTCGCTCTGGCCGGCGACCCGCCTCCTTATTAAGGGGGTGGGTCGTGCGGCGTCATAGCGACGTCACACGGCAGGCGGCCTATAGGAGCGGAGGGGCGGAGATGAGCGGGATGTAAGCATCCCGCCCACCTCCTTCCTTCCGCATATCCTACGGAAGCCGCGGTGACGCTGGTAGGAGATGTTCCTCGCTCCTGCGGCTTCACACACAGCGATGTGTGCTGCCGCAGGAGCGAGGAACAACATCGGACCGTTGCGTCAGCGTAATTATGGATTTCGCCGACACTGCACCGATGATACGATTACGACACTTTTGCACTCGTTAATCGTATCATCGAGCCTTTACACACTATGATGTCGCATGCGATGCCGGAAGTACGTCACTTTCAATTTGACCCCACCGACATCGCACCTGCGATGTTGTAGTGTGCAAAGCCCGCCTAAGGCTCTGCTTCACATTTCCAGTAGTTTCAGTATTTTAATGCATTTTAGGAAAACATAATGGAAATAAAAGGTTCCAAATCTATTCATTTATATGATAATGGAAGAGTCCTAAATTTTCTTTTGTTTAACCCCTTCACCCCCAGCGATATTCCGTTTTTGTTTTTTGCTCCCCTTCTTCCGAGAGCCGTCACTTTTTTATTGTTCCTTTAATCTTGCCATATAAGAGCGTACGTTTGAGGGACGAGTTGTACTTTTAAATGAATCCATTAGTTTTACCATATAATGTACTGGAAAATGGCAAAAAAATTCCAAGTGCAGAAAAATTGCAAAAAAAAGTGTGATTGCACAATTGTTTTTGGGATATTTTATTCACTGTGTTTACTATATGGTAAAACTGATATGGCGATGTGACGCCTCAGGTCAGTACGAATTCGTAGACACCAAACGTATGGATTTACTGTTATGTAATGGGTTAAAAAAAATTCAGATGTTTTTCCAAAAAAAGTGGCACACTTTCTGCGCTATTTTCTGAAAACTATAGCATTCTCATTCTTTGGGCTCTATGGTTCAGCGACCGCTTATTTTTTGCATCTCGAGCTGACATTTTTAACGGTACCATTTTTGGGCAGATGCTACATTTTTATTGCATTTTACGCAAAATTTGCAACGACCAAAAAACGTAATTTTGGCATTTGGATTTTTTTGCCGCTACGCCATTTATTGATGAGATATTTTAAATTTTGATATTTCTGAATGTGGCGATATCAAATATATCGTATATTTTTTATTTTTTTTTAACCCTTTAATTGTCAATGGGGTGAATGGGGGATGATTTAAACTTTTAGGTTTTTTAAATTTTTTAAAAGTTTGTCTTTTTCTTTTTTTTATTTTACTATTATAAGGATCAGCAGTCTGATCGCTTGTTCCTTTTTTGTAGAAGAAAAGCTGCTCTCCTCTCATACACGGCCCTCTGCCAGCTGTTAGGCTATGTGTCCACGTTGCTTTTCCTTACTTGCAGTTCTAAATGCACATTTTGTCCTTAATTGAATTAGCCAAAGTTGCCTTTTGCAGAACTTTAGCGCTGAAAACGCATGCGTATTTGCCGCGTATTTGGTGCATTTTTAGCGCTTTTTGAATGCTTTTTCAAATGCACTTTGACACATGCGTTTTGAACATCAAGACAATGATAAATAAAGTTACAACAGTCAAACAATATGAAAAAAGAGAAAAAAAAGGGACACATAAATATTTGTATGGAAAAAAAGAAAATAGCAAGATTTAATAGAATTATAGCGGTTATTTAATAAAAAACGGAAATATAACAATAAAATGATAATTTTCTTTACATAAATTGTCGGACTATGTGTGTGTGTAAAGGGACATATGAAATAATTATTTTGATGTGCAAAAAGCATGCGTTTTAGTAGTCCAAAACGCATGTTTTCTGCACCAAAAAAGCAGGTAAAACGTTGGAATTTTGATGTTTCTTGGTTACTCCCTGCTTTCTCATTGACTTCTATGTTATGTAAACGCACCTCAAATGGCAAAAACAATTCATGCTGCTTTTTAAAACGCATGTTTTTTGCCACAAAATATGCAAATTAAACGCAGCATTTTGAACTGCATGGTGGGCACAGGAAAACCCTATTTTCCATAGACTTTGCTGGGAAATCAAAACGCAGCCATTTGGGCACTAAGAAAGTGCAGTTGAAAACGCTGCAGAAAAGCATGAAAAAACGCACCGTGGACACAGGGCCTAAGAGGAACTGACTTATGATAGCTACAGGAGTCATCACATGACCCTGTGTTACCATGGCAATGATTGGATCTACGTGATCACAACATGTAACTTCCGATGGAGCCAGGTGACTGAGAGCTTACTGCGGCTGCGATGTACACCGCGCTGTCACGTTTTGACAGCGCGGTGTAAGGAGTTAACAGGCACGAGTGGAGAGCGGATCCATTTGTGTCTGATATCCACACATGTCAGCTATTCAAATCAACTCATATGCGTGGAACTCGCTGCCCGCGGCATCAGGCAGTGAGTATGCCGACATGAGGCATGACGTACACAGTGTCGGTAAGAGGTTACCTGTATTATTTTATTTATTTATTTATTTTTTTAATTATTCTTTTCCCGCAAACAATGATTGTGAAGGCTCACAAGGTGAGCTAGGGAAATGATCAGCGGATGTCAGTTATTCATTATAGCAGGTGCCCTGCTGTTATGGCTGCTGTGGATGCTATCACCAAATGCGGGTCACTAATCCACCCCTCTGAAATGGCTGTCGGTAGTGCCAGTTGTATCTCTTTGTTTATTTTAGGGTGAGGTCTCCCGCTTTGTACCCATCGTCACTAATAGCAGACACGATGATCTCAAGCCGAGTAATAGCTTGTGGTCACCCAGCTATATTGCTCCATATAGGCTCGGTCTGGCCCGCCGGGGCACCGGGGAATCCCCCGGTAGGCCTCGGGCCCTCAGGGGGCCCCACGTGCCTTAATTTATGCGGGGCTGTGTACAGCGCCGCGGGGCCACCGGTTTTTCACGGCCGGCGCTATGTGCGGCAGACTGGGCAGGGCCCCCACGCTCTGATGGGCCCCTCCTCCCACACTCTGAGGGCCCCCAGCCTTTCAATTACACACTGCAGCGATAGCACACGATCCGTACTATCGCTGCAGTTTTTGCGGGTGCAGAAGGACCTGTGGTGACATCACAGACAGTCATGTGACTCACCGTAGGTCCTGCACCGCTCGCTGTTCAAATGTACGTGCATCCTTCAGACGCTCGTACATGTGAACAGTCCGGCCGGTGTCAGGAGGCGGAGGACCTGCTCAGCCCCGCACCGACACAGCGGCCGTCATCACACTGCCGCCGCCGGAGCAGCAGAGGAGAGGACGCGCAGGGATGCAGAGGAGAAGTAACTGCTCAGAAGGAGCCGAAGAAAAAAAAAATAATCATTCTCACCTGTTCTCCTCTGTTCCCGTGGTGCTCCAGACCGCAAGACACAGACCCCCTCAGTGACCCGTCCGGTGCACGGAGCCGCCGCTGCAGGTTGACTTCATTGCTTTACTGCAGTTAAATGCTTTACGGCGCTGCAAAGCATTTAATTGCAGTAAAGCCATGATGGCATTCTGCGGCAGCGGCGGCTCCGTGCACCGGACGAGATCATGGAGGGGTCCATGAGCCTGCGGACTGGTAAGGTAAGGACAGCGCAGGTACGGAGGACAGGTGAGAATAACGTGTGTGTGTGTGTGTGTGTGTGTGTGTGTGTGTGCGTGCGTGCGTGTGTGTGTGTGAACAATGGCATAATAGGGGACAGGAAGAGAGGCCCATTGCTAGAGTACACAAGGCTGGGGGGCCCATTGCTACCCCCAGTGTCAGTGTCATTATCCTGTACCCCCAATGTCAGTGTCATTATCCTGTACCCCCAGTGTCAGTGTTATTATCCTGTCCCCCCAGTGTCAGTGTCATTATCCTGTAACCCCAGTGTCAGTGTCATTATCCTGTACCCCCAGTGTCAGTGTCATTATCCTATACCCCCAGTGTCAGTGTCATTATCCTGTACCTCCAGTGTCATTATCCTGTACTCCAGTGTCAGTGTCATTATCCTGTACCTCCAGTGTCAGTGTCATTGTCCTGTACTCCAGTGTCAGTGTCATTATCCTGTATCCCCAGTGTCATTATCCTGTACCCCAGTGTCTGTGTCATTATCCTGTTCCTCCAGTGTCAGTGTCATTATCCTGTACTCCCAGTGTCAGTGTCATTATCCTGTACCCCCAGTGTCAGTGTCATTATCCTGTACCCCCAGTGTCGGTGTTATTATCCTGTACCCCCAGTGTCAGTGTCATTGTCCTGTACCCTCAGTGTCAGTGTCATTATCCTGTATCCCCAGTGTCATTATCTTGTACTCCAGTGTCAGTGTCATTATCCTGTACCCCCAGTGTCAGTGTCATTATCCTGTACCCCCAGTGTCAGTGTCATTATCCTGTACCCCCAGTATCAGTGTCATTATCCTGTATCCCCAGTGTCATTATCCTGTACTCCCAGTGTCAGTGTCATTATCCTGTACCCCCAGTGTCAGTGTCATTATCCTGTACCCCCAGTGTCAGTGTCATTATCCTGTACCCCCAGTGTCAGTGTCATTATCCTGTACCCCCAGTATCAGTGTCATTATCCTGTATCCCCAGTGTCATTATGCTGTACTCCAGTGTCAGTGTCATTATCCTATACCCCCAGTGTCAGTGTCATTATCCTGTACCCCCAGTGTCAGTGTCATTATCCTGTACCCCCAGTGTCAGTGTCATTATCCTGTACCCCTAGTGTCAGTGTCATTATCTTGTACCCCCAGTGTCGGTGTCATTATCCTGTACCCCCAGTGTCAGTGTCATTATCCTGTACCTCCAGTGTCAGTGTCATTATCTTGTACCCCCAGTGTCGGTGTCATTGTCCTGTACCCCAGTGTCTGTGTCATTATCCTGTTCCTCCAGTGTCAGTGTCATTATCCTGTACCCCAGTGTCAGTGTCATTATCCTGTACCCCCAGTGTCATTATCCTGTACCCCAGTGTCTGTGTCATTATCCTGTTCCTCCAGTGTCAGTGTCATTATCCTGTACCCCAGTGTCAGTGTCATTATCCTGTACCCCCAGTGTCAGTGTCATTATCCTGTACCCCGAGTATCAGTGTCATTATCCTGTATCCCCAGTGTCATTATCCTGTACTCCAGTGTCAGTGTCATTATCCTGTACCCCCAGTGTCAGTGTCATTATCCTGTACCCCCAGTGTCAGTGTCATTATCCTGTACCCCCAGTATCAGTGTCATTATCCTGTATCCCCAGTGTCATTATCCTGTACTCCCAGTGTCAGTGTCATTATCCTGTACCCCCAGTGTCAGTGTCATTATCCTGTACCCCCAGTGTCAGTGTCATTATCCTGTACCCCCAGTGTCAGTGTCATTATCCTGTACCCCGAGTATCAGTGTCATTATCCTGTATCCCCAGTGTCATTATCCTGTACTCCAGTGTCAGTGTCAATATCCTGTACCCCCAGTGTCAGTGTCATTATCCTGTACCCCCAGTGTCAGTGTCATTATCCTGTACCCCCAGTATCAGTGTCATTATCCTGTATCCCCAGTGTCATTATCCTGTACTCCCAGTGTCAGTGTCATTATCCTGTTCCTCCAGTGTCAGTGTCATTATCCTGTACCCCCAGTGTCAGTGTCATTATCCTGTACCCCCAGTGTCAGTGTCATTATCCTGTACCCCGAGTATCAGTGTCATTATCCTGTATCCCCAGTGTCATTATCCTGTACTCCAGTGTCAGTGTCATTATCCTGTACCCCCAGTGTCAGTGTCATTATCCTGTACCCCCAGTGTCAGTGTCATTATCCTGTACCCCCAGTGTCAGTGTCATTATCCTGTACCCCCAGTATCAGTGTCATTATCCTGTATCCCCAGTGTCATTATCCTGTATTCCAGTGTCAGTGTCATTATCCTGTACCCCCAGTGTCAGTGTCATTATCCTGTACCCCCAGTGTCAGTGTCATTATCCTGTACCCCCAGTGTCAGTGTCATTATCCTGTACCCCCAGTGTCAGTGTCATTATCTTGTACCCCCAGTGTCGGTGTCATTATCCTGTACCCCCAGTGTCAGTGTCATTATCCTGTACCTCCAGTGTCAGTGTCATTATCCTGTAACCCCAGTGTCAGTGTCATTATCCTGTAACCCCAGTGTCAGTGACATTGCCCTATACCCCAGTGTCATTATCCTGTACCCCCAGTGTCAATGTCATTATCCTGTACCCCCAGTGCCCCAGTGTTAGTGTCATTATCTTAGGCTATATGTAATTACTCTTCAGGGGGCCTCTATATGTGATGATAGTACAAGAGGAGCTTCAGTATAAATACTATATATGTAAAAAAAAAGCCTGATCTGTCTATAGAGCAGTGTTGTCAGAATACACAGGACTAGTGAAGGGTTTATCCAACATGTAACACTAGTTTAGAAACTATAGTGAAGACAAATATTCACCAGAGTCTCCAAATGGTAAAGTGTATTTGGTGGTAATGCTTCACACCTCCACACACTGACTCTTAGGGGCACTTTGCACACTGCGACATTGCAGGTGCGATGTCGGTGGGGTCAAATTGAAAGTGACGCACATCCGGCATCGCATGCGACATCGCAGTTTGTAAAGCCTTGATGATACGATTAACGAGCGCAAAAGCGTCGTAATCGTATCATCGGTGCAGCGTCGGCGTAATTCATAATTACGCTGACGCGACGGTCCGATGTTGTTCCTCGCTCCTGCGGCAGCACACATCGCTGTGTGTGAAGCCGCAGGAGCGAGGAACATCTCCTACCAGCGTCACTGCGGCTTCCGTAGGATATGCGGAAGGAAGAAGGTGGGCAGGATGTTTACATCCTGCTCATCTCCGCCCCTCCGCTCCGATTGGCCGCCTGCCGTGTGACGTCGCAGTGACGCCGCACGACCCGCCCCCTTAACAAGGAGGCGGGTCGCCGGCCACAGGGACGTCGCACGGCAGGTGAGTGTGTGTGTGAAGCTGGCGTAGCGATAATTTCTTTTTCGCTCCTAATTGGGAGACCCAGACAGTGGGTGTATAGCTACTGCCTCTGGAGGCCGCACAAAGAACTACACTTAAAAGTGTAAGGCCCCTCCCCTTCTGGCTATACACCCTCCCGTAGGAGTACAGATTCCTCAGTTTTAGCTTTGTGCGCAAGGAGGTCAGACACGCACGCATAGCTCCATTGTTTTTAGTCAGCAGCAGCTGCTGACTATGTCGGATGGAAGAAAAGAGGGTCTATATAGACTCCCAGCATGCTCCCTTCTCACCCCACTTATGTCGGAGGTGTTTGTAAGGTTGAGGTACCCATTGCGGGTACGGCGGCAGGAGCCCACATGCTGATTCCTTCCCCATCCCTTTTTACAGGGCTCTGGGTGAAGTGGGATTTACCGGTCTCCAGGCACAGAGACCGTGCTCCATCTACAGCCCCTGGAGAAGATGCTGGATGGAGCGGAGTACATCAGGGACATGGCCCTGCTTCCTCAAGGTACTCTGTGTCCCCGTGTATCTGGCGCTCACACCGCAGCATGCTGGGTGTTGTAGTGCGCCGGGGGACATCAGCGCTGCGGCGCCTGTGCCATGGCCTCATTCAGCTCTGCTGAAGCAGGCACATTTATGGGAATAGGCCGCGCCGGCCGCTGGGACTGCGGCGCGGCTGGCACTTGTAGTGCGCCGGGGACTTCAGCGCGGCCTGCGCTTTTACGGCGGCCGCGCTGATAACTACAGTCCCCGGCTTTTGCGGCCTGCTTCCTTTCGTTCCCGCCCCCAGACCTGCCAGTCAGGAGAGGGGCGGGACGCTGCCCACGTCTAGAACTCGGGCGCCGGCCGCTCGAACAGCGGCGCGGCTGGCACTTGCGGTGCGCCGGGGACTTCAGCGCGGCCCGCGCTTTTACGGCGGCCGCGCTGATAACTCGAGTCCCCGGCTTTTGCGGCCTGCTTTCGTTCGTTCCCGCCCACAGACCTGCCAGTCAGGAGAGGGGCGGGACGCTGGCCAGTGCATCAGCGCTGAGGGCTGGAGTCGTTTTTACATACTCCAGCCCTCACAGTCAGCACAGAGGGGACACTGTTCCCGCACTTTTGTTTGGGAACTCCCACGGACCGCCCCTCTCCACAGAAGCCGGCAGCCATTCTTGCTGACACGCTGAGCTGCAGAGGGGAGCCGGGGAGACCCAGACAAGGCATTCTGCAGCCTCTTACCCGCTGTTCAGCGGGCGGTAAGCAGCCCTCAGGGCTCACCCCCTCTTGTGCTCGTAGTATTCTTAGTATTTTGTTTCTACAAATACTTTGTACTGCATAGCGCTGGTCGCCCTTTGGCTATAGACTCTCTCACATGCAGAGAGCCAGCAGCATGTCGCCCGTAAAACGCAAGGGTGCCAAGGCACAGACATTGTATGCTTCCTGCACCGCATGTGGGACTTTTCTACCGGCAGGCTCCACGGACCCCCATTGTGTGCAGTGCTCGGCCCCTGCGGCGCTTGCACAGTCGGGACCTCTGCTGGACGTGTCCCAGGGTGTACCACCTGTGAATGCTGTCCAGGTGACAGGAACTGAGTTTGCAGCTTTTGCTGACAGAATGTCTCTCACTATGTCACAAATTCTTGACACATTGCGAGCTAGGCCTGTACTTCAGACCACGGACACTGTGCATGTATTGCCCCCTGGTCCCCCTCAGCTCCTAGCTCCGGGACGGGCATCTACACCTCAGGGTGAAGACTCTGACTCGGACGATGGCCCCGGGCAGCCTAAGCGGGCTCGTTATGACGGGCCCTCACATTCATCTCAATGGTCTGGATCCCAGCGGGATGAATCTATGGGTGATGAGGCGGACTTAACTGATCAGGATTCTGATCCAGGGACCGCTCTCAATCTAGATGCACCAGATGGTGACGCAATAGTTAATGATCTTATATTTAACATCAATAAGATGTTGAATATTTCCCCACCAGCTCCTCCTGTAGAGGAGTCAGCTTCGCAGCACGAGAGAATCCATTTCAGATACCCTAAGCGTACATTAAGCACTTTTCTGGACCACGCTGACTTCAGAGACGCAATCCAGAAACCCCACGCTTATCCTGAAAGGCGTTTTCCTAAACGACTTAAAGATACACGCTACCCTTTTCCCTCTGAAGTGGTCAAGGGTTGGACCCAGTGTCCAAAAGTGGATCCTCCAATTTCCAGGCTTGCAGCCAGATCCTTGGTTGCTGTTGAAGATGGAGCGGCACTTAAAGATGCCACTGACAGGCAGATGGAGCTCTGGCTGAAATCCATCTATGAAGCGATTGGAGCGTCATTAGCGCCTTCTTTTGCGGCCGTATGGGCACTCCAAGCTATCACGGCCGGGCTTGCGCGAGTCGACTCAGTCACACGTGCATTTGCCCCGCAGGTAGCACCATTGACCTCGCAAATGGCGGCATTCGCGTCGTACGCGATTAATGCTGTTCTTGACGCTACAAGCCGCACGGCAGTAGCGTCAGCCAACTCAGTTGTTTTGCGTAGGGCTCTGTGGTTGAGACATTGGAAAGCAGATTCTCATTCCAAGAAGTGCTTAACCAATTTGCCTTTTTCTCGTGACCGATTGTTTGGAGAGCGTTTGGATGAAATCATCAAACACTCCAAGGGTAAGGACTCTTCCTTACCGCAACACAGACAAAACAAGCCCCAACAGAGGAGGGGTCAGTCTGGTTATCGGTCCTTTCGAGGACAGGGCAGGTCCCAATTCGCCTCGTCAAAAAAGACTCAAAAGGACCAGAGACGTTCAAATTCTTGGAGGTCTCAGTCACGCCCAAAAAGACCAGCCGGAGGAACCGTTGCCAAAACGACGTCCTCCTGACTTGCGGTCTCCGATGCCCACACCCGCGGTCGGTGGGAGGCTGTCCCACTTTGGCGACATTTGGCTAGCAAATGTCAAAGACCGTTGGGTGAGAGATATTCTATCTCACGGGTACAGGATAGAGTTCAGTTCTCGTCCGCCAACTCGTTTCTTCAGAACTTCTCCACCACCAGACCGAGCCGATGCTCTGTTGCAGGCGGTGGCCGCTCTAAAGGCGGAAGGAGTGGTGACCTCCGTCCCTCTTCAGGAACAGGGTCACGGTTTTTACTCCAATCTGTTTGTGGTCCCAAAAAAGGACGGATCGTATCGTCCCGTCCTGGATCTGAAGTTGCTCAACAGACACGTAAAAGTCAGGAGGTTCCGGATGGAATCCCTACGCTCCGTCATAGCCTCAATGTCTCAGGGAGATTTTCTAGCATCAATAGACATCAAAGATGCGTATCTCCACGTGCCGATTGCACCAGAGCATCAGCGTTTCCTACGTTTCGTCATACACGACGAGCACCTACAGTTCGTAGCGTTACCCTTCGGTCTGGCAACAGCCCCCCGGGTCTTCACCAAAGTCATGGCAGCAGTAGTAGCTGTTCTGCACTCGCAGGGTCACTCGGTCATCCCGTACCTAGACGACCTGCTTATAAAGGCATCCTCTCAAGAAGCATGCCAACACAGTCTGAAGGTGGCGCTAGACACTCTCCAGACTTTCGGGTGGATTATCAACTTTCCAAAGTCTCATCTAACCCCGACCCAATCTCTGACTTATCTTGGCATGGAGTTTCATACTCTATCAGCGATAGTGAGGCTTCCACTGGACAAGCAGTGCTCGCTACGGACTGGAGTGCAATCTCTCCTTCAGAGCCAGTCGCACTCACTGAGGCGCCTCATGCATTTCCTAGGAAAGATGGTAGCAGCAATGGAGGCAGTCCCGTTCGCGCAGTTTCATCTGCGCCCTCTCCAATGGGACATTCTGCGCCAATGGGATGGGAAATCGACGTCCCTCGACAGGACTGTCTCCCTCTCTCAGACTGCCAAGGACTCTCTACGTTGGTGGCTTCTCCCCAACTCATTGTCACAGGGAAAGTCGTTCCTTCCCCCGTCCTGGGCAGTGGTCACGACAGATGCGAGCCTATCAGGGTGGGGAGCGGTGTTTCTCCACCACAGGGCTCAGGGGACGTGGACTCAGGAAGAGTCCACCTTGCAGATCAATGTTCTGGAAATCAGAGCAATCTATCTTGCCCTGCGAGCCTTCCAACAATGGCTGGAAGGCAAGCAGATTCGGATTCAGTCGGACAATTCCACGGCGGTGGCGTACATCAACCACCAAGGGGGAACACGCAGTCGCCAAGCTTTTCAAGAAGTCCAGCGGATTTTGACGTGGGTGGAAAGCAGAGCGTCCACCATATCTGCAGTTCACATCCCAGGCGTGGAAAACTGGGAAGCAGACTTTCTCAGTCGCCAGGGCATGGACGCAGGAGAATGGTCCCTTCACCCGGACGTGTTTCAACAGATCTGTTGCCGCTGGGGGTCGCCGGACGTCGATCTGATGGCGTCACGGCACAACAACAAGGTCCCAGTTTTCATGGCACGGTCTCACGATCACCGAGCGCTGGCGGCAGACGCCTTGGTTCAGGATTGGTCGCAATTCCGACTCCCCTATGTGTTCCCACCTCTAGCATTGTTACCCAGAGTTCTCCGGAAAATCAAGTCCGACTGCCAGCGAGCCATACTCGTCGCTCCAAATTGGCCAAGAAGGTCGTGGTACCCGGATCTGTGGCATCTCACGGTAGGCCAACCGTGGGCACTACCAGACCGTCCAGATCTGCTGTCTCAAGGGCCGTTTTTCCATCTGAATTCTGCGGCCCTGAACCTGACTGTGTGGCCATTGAGTCCTGGATCCTAGCGGCCTCAGGTTTATCTCAGGGAGTTGTTGCCACAATGAGACAGGCTAGAAAACCATCCTCAGCTAAGATCTATCACAGGACGTGGAAGATATTCTTAGCGTGGTGCTTGGCTCAAGGGTTTTCTCCCTGGCCATTTGCATTGCCAATTTTTCTTTCCTTCCTGCAGTCTGGGTTGGAAAAAGGTTTGTCCCTTAGCTCGCTTAAGGGTCAAGTCTCCGCGTTATCCGTATTCTTTCAGAAGCGCTTGGCACAGCTTTCTAAAGTACGCACGTTTCTCCAAGGAGTTTGTCATATCGTTCCTCCTTACAGACGGCCATTGGAACCCTGGGATCTGAACAAGGTTCTCCTTGCTCTTCAAAAGCCGCCTTTCGAGCCTTTGAAAGAGGTTCCCCTTTCTCGGCTTTCACAAAAGGTAGTTTTTCTTGTAGCGGTCACGTCTCTTCGAAGAGTGTCCGAGCTGGCGGCGTTATCTTGCAAATCTCCCTTCCTGGTATTTCACCAAGACAAGGTAGTACTGCGTCCAATTCCAGAGTTTTCTCCCAAGGTGGTTTCTTCCTTTCATCTCAATCAGGATATCACTTTGCCATCTTTGTGTCCGCATCCAGTTCACCAATTTGAAAAGGGTTTACATCTGTTGGACCTGGTGAGAGCACTCAGGATTTACATTTCTCGCACGGCGCCTCTACGCCGTTCGGATGCGCTCTTTGTCCTAGTCGCTGGTCAGCATAAGGGATCGCAAGCTTCCAAATCCACCCTGGCGCGGTGGATCAAGGAACCAATTCTTCACACATACCGTTCTGCTGGGCTTCAGATTCCATCTGGACTGAAGGCCCATTCTACCAGAGCCGTTGGTGCGTCCTGGGCGTTGAGGCATCAGGCTACGGCTCAGCAAGTGTGCCAGGCGGCTACCTGGTCGAGTCTGCACACGTTTACCAAACACTATCAAGTGCATACCTACGCTTCGGCAGACGCCAGCCTAGGTAGACAGGTCCTTCAGGCGGCGGTGGCCCACCTGTAGGAAGAGGCTGTATGACAGCCCGTTCATGTGGTATCTTTTTACCCACCCAGGGACTGCTTTTGGACGTCCCACTGTCTGGGTCTCCCAATTAGGAGCGAAAAAGAAGAAGGGAATTTTGTTTACTTACCGTAAATTCCTTTTCTTCTAGCTCCAATTGGGAGACCCAGCACCCGCCCTATCTGTTTTTAGGGTTTCGTTTTTTCGGGTGCACATGTTGTTCACGTTGTTTCTTAAGTTCTCCGATCTAGTTATCGGATTGAATTTGTTTTTGAAACTGTTATTGGCTTTCCTCCTTCTTGCTTTGGTACTAAAACTGAGGAATCTGTACTCCTACGGGAGGGTGTATAGCCAGAAGGGGAGGGGCCTTACACTTTTAAGTGTAGTTCTTTGTGCGGCCTCCAGAGGCAGTAGCTATACACCCACTGTCTGGGTCTCCCAATTGGAGCTAGAAGAAAAGGAATTTACGGTAAGTAAACAAAATTCCCTTCTTTCGCTACGCCAGCTATCACCACATATCGCTGCTGCGACGGGGGCGGGGACTATCGCACTCGGCATCGCAGCATCGGCCTGCGATGTCGCAGTGTGCAAAGTGCCCCTTAGGGTATATGCCCACGATCAGGACTCACTGTGTTCTGCATGGAGCGGGTCCGGACCTGCGGGGCTGCGAGTGTTCTCCGCAGGAGACCGCAGCTGCTCATACCCACAATCAGGCTTCAGTGCGCTGCGGTCTTTCACTTGTGTTCTCCATACGGAGGAGCATATGATCACGCAGCAAACAATTGACATGCTGTGGTCTAGAAAGAAGATCCGCAGGTCAGTGTTTGCTGCGGAAACAAGAATCACATTGGGCACGGGATTTCTAGAAATCCCTCCACTGTGCTTGTACTTACAACGCAGCGTTTTGGATGCAGCTGAACCATGCTACAGCCAACATGCTGCAAACACTGATCGTGGACGGCTGGGCACGCACCCTTACAGGGGATTTCCCAGATGAGGGCAGAGGGGGATTAATGTTAGTAAACGTTTCCATATGAAGATGCTGGATAACGTTCTGCTTCTCTTTGATTATTGTTTGGCTGTTGTACTCGGTGGTTTTCCTAGGACAAGGAATGTCCGTGTGTAAGAAAACCTGCGACTGACTGTAAATAATAGATTCCATTATTAACTACAATAAATAAGAGGCTACAGGAAATCCTGTGATATCTGCAGGCACAGGACAGGGCTCTTCTGCGCACTGTAGGATTTGCTAAAAGTCGCACGTTATACTGAGAGAAGCCGAAAATGATCAAGTAATAAAAACGTTTACAGTAGCTATAGTGCGGGCCCCTAGAGGCAATTTCCCTGGTAGGCCCCTCACACCCCAGTCCGACCCTGGCTCCATATATATGTGAGGTCCTGTATGTGCAGGTGTGATTAGTACAGTGCATATAACAGTATATATCTGTGTAAATAAAACATAGCACATACAGTGTACAGATTAGTCTATTACATACTGATAGGTAGATTATAATGAGGGCAAGTGAGATTATGTGCCGCCCTCACACCAGCAGCCGAGCTGATCGGATCCGGATCTGCAGTGTGGCTCGAGGGGTCTCCGGACCCGGGGGGTCTCGCGGACACTTCGAATGAAAAGGGGACGTTTATATACGAGGATTTTGTGACGCCACCTATGGTGTGTGGTGAAATGTAGCACCACCGCTGCTGCTGGGGAGCACCCAGGGGTGATGGGCTTGCAGCTGGATGTTAACCCCTCCGTGGGTAGGGATTGCTGCCCCAGTTCTCAGTGTCTCTGTGTTGAGGATGGTGACTGCAGGTGCCGGCGCGCCCGGACACACCGGGGGATGTCAATGTACTCACAAATAACTTCACACAAGTCCAATCGGTAAACCAATGTGTTGGTGACCGGCCGCCGCGGCCAGGTTTACTCTGGTCCCACACCCGGGCTGGTGGTCTGTGTCACTTTTCCTCTGCACTGTGTTTTGTAGTGTGTGGACTTCCCGGTATGGAACACGGGAGTCCGCTCCCGGTACTTTTGGTTGGGAACCGTGCCCGCTGACGCTGACCCTTGGGATCTACGGGCCCTGGCGGATGCCCTTACCCCCTCGGTGGGTGGTTGTCTGCTTTTGGGACTTTGGTTGGGACAGGACCTATAATCCTGCCCTCAATTGGTTAATTAGCTAGGCCTTTAGTTCCGGTCCTGGCTTCAGGGTCCAAGTACCCCCTCTCTGCACAGTTTCCGGTTCAGATCTCCGGTACTCGGTACCGGCGGGCTCCAACCCTGTCCTCCTCGGATCTCCCGCAGCCGTCTTCCCAACTTCTGTCAGATATGGACAACCGTCTGCCACCTAGCCAATACGCCGGGGCTCCGTCCCGACGCCTCTCTGCTGCTACTTCCACGTGACAGACTGTCACTGTCACAGGCTTCACTCCTCTCCTCCTTCAACTTCCACTCAACTCCACTTCAACTCAGACTTGAACTGACTACTTTTCCCGCCCCAGGTTCTCTAGACCCCTAGGTGGGCGTGCTCCATCCGCCTGCTCCCGCCCATTGGTGTGCCTGTCCTACCCTGAGGGGGGTGACTATGATTTGGTTGGCTTTGGTGTAACCCTTTTTGGGAAGGTGTTATGCGGGGGGCCTACCCTGTGTGCGACACCTGGCGGGGCCAGGGCGTCACAATTACCCTCACTATAATGTTTGCACCATTAACAGCTGTGCACATGTCGGAACTGGGAGCTTTCCTGGCGCTCCATTGCTGGCAATACAGAATGGCAGCTCAGCTCCAGCTGAGGTCCCGTGGCCTGTTCTGTGGCATCATCAGTTGGTACCAGCATGTGTGAAGAAGTGGAGTCTTGTGGACCAAAGCAGAGTGCCAAAGGAACGAAAGTGAGGTCTGTGTGTGTTTTTTTTCTTAATATGTTTATGGAATCCATGCTTTTATATAGTGTGTAATGGCAGGGCCAATCCTGTACATAGGGGGCTATGTGAGGATTATACTGTATATAGGGGGCTATGCAGGGGCTCATACTGTATTTAAGGGGCTGTCCGGGGACTCATATCGTATAGAGGGCTCATACTGTATATAGAAAGCTATGGGGGATTATGCTGTATGTAGGGGGTTGTGTGTGAGCTCATACTGTATATAGGAGACTATGTGGGGGATCATACTGTATATAGGTGGCTGACTGGGGGCTCATACTGTATATACTGGGCTATATGGGGGCTCATCCTGTGTATAGAGAGAAATGTGTGGGCACCTCTTGTATATAGGGAGCTATGTTCAGTCTCCTCCTGTATATAGGGAGCTATGTGAGGGCTTATCCTGTATATAGAGAGCTGTGTGAGGGCTCATCCAGTATATAGCGAGCTATGTGATGGCTCATCCCGCATCTTGGAAGCTATGTGCATGCTCATCCTGTATATAGGGCTATCTAAGGGCTCATACTGTATAAAGGTAGCCATGTGAAGGTTCATCCTGAATATAGAGAGATATATGAGGTTTCATCCTGTATATAGAGAGCTGTGTGAGGGTTTTTCCTGTATATAGTGGCAATGTGAGGGTTTACACTGTATATAGGGGACTGTGGGGGTTCATTTTTGATATAGACAGCTATGTGAGGGCTTATCCTGTATATAGAGAACTATGTGAGGGCTCATCCTTTATATAGAGAGCTATGTAGGGGACCATCCTGTGTATTGGGAGCTATGTGAGGGCTCATACTGTATATAGAGAGGTATGTGAGGTTCATATTCTATATAGAGAACTATGTGAAAGCTCATCCTTTATATAGAAAGCTATGTGAGGGTTCATACTGTATATAGGGGGTTATGTGAGGGCTTATACTATATATAGGGGGCTATGTGGTGGTTCATATTTGATATAGAGAGCTATGTGAGGGCTCATCCTTTATATAGAGAGCTAGGTGAGGGCTCATACTGCATATAGAGGGTCTAGGTGAGGGCTCCTACTGCATATAGAGGGCTATTTGAGGGCTTATCCTGTATATAGACCTATGTAGGGGACCCTCCTGTGTATTGGGAGCTATTAGAGGGCTCATACTGTATATAGAGAGCTATGTGGTGTTCATATTTTATATAGAGAACTATGTGAGGGCTCACCTTTATATAGAAAGCTGTGTGAGGGCTCATACTGTATATAGGGGGCTATATGAGGGCTTATCCTGTATATAGGGTGCTATCTGGGGTTCATATTTTATATGGAGAGCTATGTGAAGGCTCATCCTGTATATAGAGAGCTATGTTAGGGCTTATCCTGTATATAGAGAGCTATGTGAGGGCTCATACTTTATATAGGGGGCTATGTGGGGGTTCATATTTTATATAGAGAGCTACGTGAGGGCTCATCCTTTATATAGAGAGCTTTGTGAGGGCTAATACTGTATATTGAGAGCTATGTGGGTGCTCATCCTGTACGAGGGTCTGCTGATAAGTCTTTAGCTTTGTGATCTTTTTTTGTTTCTATGGTAACACATACTACATCACATGAAAGTCTTATGTGTCTAATATATGTTTTCAAAATTTCATGTTTAAATCTTATGGCAACGGTGTTCTACGCACGTGGAAAAACAAAATGGCGGAGTCTAATGCAATATTCACAGCAACTGAGAGCAGAGGAGTGATAAAATTCTTGTTTCTGCAAGGAAAGTCCACAAAGGATATTCATGGTGATATCTCGCAGACATTGGGGAATCAATACACTTCATATTCCACAGTTAAAACTGGCCACTTCAGCACCAGTGATGAGGAACGTCATGGACGACCGAGAGTGGTTCTTGTTCTGGAGATCGGCAATGCTGTGCACAACCTCATACTGAGAATCAACGAATTTCAGCTAAAGCAATAGCAGACATCATGGGGATTTCCCGTGAATGTGTTTGTGTCCTTATCCATGAACATTTGGATATTTTAGAGGAAGCTATCTGCAAAGTGGGACCCTAAACTTCCAGGTCCATTTGTCAATGTTTCCAGACTGATAAGAACTTCCTGGATCGACTGGTCACTATGGATGAGACCTGGATTTATTTGTATGACCCTGAAAACAAGGAACAATCAAAAGAGTGGAGGCACAGTGGTTCTCCTCGTCCAAAGAAGTTCTGGATGCAAAAATCAGCCACTAAGGTGATGGTGTCTGTATTCTGGGATAAGGAGGGTGTGCTGCAAGTGGACTACCTTCAAAAGGGTTCCACCATCAATGCAAGCTATTACATTGAACTTTTGGACCAACTAAAGGCAGCTCCGAAGGCCAAAAGGTGCGGCAAGCTGTCCAAAGGAATCTTGTTCCTGCAAGACAATGCCTCCACTCACACTGCACAAGTGACCACAACAAAACTGTCAGAACTGGGCTTCCAGCTGGTTGACCACCCACCTTATTCACCAGATCTAGCTCCCTCTGACTATCATCTGTTTGGAAACTTGAAGAAAGACCTCAAGGGTACCAAATTTCACACCATTTCGGATTCCATAGCTGCTACAGATGCCTGGTTTGAGGCACAACCGAAATCCTTCTTTTTGCTAGGCTTACAGAACTTGGAATACCAATGTAAGAAGTGTGTTGACATCAGTGGAGAGTATGTGGAATAAATGTAAAGTTTCATCATCCTATCTCGTTTCTTACTGGGTAAACTCAGACTTATCAGCAGCCCCTCGTATATTGAGAGCTACAGTGCCTTGCAAAAGTATTAGGCTCTGTTGAATTTTTCAACCTTTTCCCATATTTCAGGCTTCAAACATAAAGATAAAAATTTTAATGTTGTGGTGAAGAATAACTGAAATAACTGAAAAGTGGGGCGTGCAATATTATTCGTCCCCTTTAAGTTAATACTTTGTAGTGTCACCTTTTGCTGCGATTACAGCTGCAAGACGCTTGAGTTTGTCTCTATCAATTTTGCATATCAAGAGACTGAAATTCTTGCCCATTCTTCCTTTGCAAACAGCTCGAGCTGAGTGAGGTTGGATGGAGAGCGTTTGTGAACAGCAGTTTTCAGCTCTTTCCACAGATTCTTGATTGGATTCAGGTCTGGACTTTGAATTGGCCATTCTAATACCTGAATACATTTATTTGTGAACCATTCCATTGTAGATTTTGCTTTATGTTTGGGATCATTGTCTTGTTGGAAGACAAATCTCCATCCCAGTCTCAGGTCTTTTGCAAACTCCAAGAGGTTTTCTTCAAGAATGGTCCTGTATTTGGCTCCATCCATCTTCCCATCAATTTTAACCATCTTCCCTGTCCCTGCTGAAGAAAAGCAGGCCCAAACCATGATGCTGCCACCACCATGTTTGACAGTTTCTCATCAGATGTTGGTAACAACTTATCCAGTCCACATAGGAAAGAGAAATCAAACCGTAGCTGTCCATAAATTAAGTGATGTGTAATAATGAGAAATAACAGGAAAAATGTATTGAATGCATAAAGAAAGATGTGCAAAAAGCCATGGAAAGTCATGACACCAGCTGAAATCTTATCAGTAATTAGAAAGCAATCCTGCAACTTATTGAAAAATAGCAGCTGGTTCAACTGATGTCCTATAAAAAAGTGACTCATTACCAAGGTGCCATACAAGAAACGTTGCCTGATGGGTAAAATCAATGGGCTGTCTCACGACTTTTGCAGCTTTCTTGTGCAAAACATACTGATGGCATTGGATACAGAAGATTTCTAAACTACAAAAAATTCCAGTCAGCACTTTTGGGGCCATAATCTAGAATTGAAAAGAAGAACATTTCACCATAAACCGGCTACACCTAGGTGCTTGTCTCAAGATTTCAGACAGAGGAGTGAAAAAAATTATCAGAAGAGGTGACCAAGAGCAAAGGACTAACTGTGGAGAGCTAGAGAAAGACCTGGAATAAGCAGGTAGCATTAGGGTATGTGCGCACGCTGCATTCTGTAATTGTACAAACAAAATGCACCCTCTGGCAGTGTCAAAGGAGAAATTTAGGTGAAGATAGCTAATGGTATCTTCATTCAGAGTATCAGAGGCATGGATCGAATTAGCTATATACAGTCATATGAAAAAGTTTGGGCACCCCTAGTAATGTTAACCTTTTTTCTTTATAACAATTTGGGTTTCTGCAACACCTAGTTCAGTTTTATATATCTAATAAATGATGGACTCAGTAAGATTTCTGGATTGAAATGAGGTTTATTGTACTAACAGAAAATGTGCAATCTGCATTTAAACAAAATTTGACAGGTGCATAAGTATGGGCACCTCAACATAAAAGTGACATTAATATTTTGGAGATCTTCCTTTTGCAAAAATCACAGCCTCTAGTCGCTTCCTGTAGCTTTTTAATGAGTTCCTGGATGAAGATATTTTTGACCATTCCTGTTTACAAAACAATTCCAGTTCAGTTAAGTTTGATGGTCGCCAAGCATGGACAGCCCGCTTCAAATCAACCCACAGATGTTCAATGATTTTCAGGTCTGGGGACTGGGATGGCCATTCCAGAACATTGTAATTGTTCCTCTGCATGAATGCCTGAGTAGATTTGGATTGGTGTTTTGGATCATTGTCTTGCTGAAATATCCACCCCCTGCGTAACTGCAACGTCGTCACTATTCATCAAGAATCTGCTGATACTGAGTTGAATCCATGCGACCCTCAACTTTAACAAGATTCCCGGTGTTGGCATTTGCCACACAGCCCCAAAGCATGATGGTACCTCCACCAAATTTTACTGTGGGTAGCAAGTGCTTTTCTTGGAATGCCGTGTTTTTTTGCCTCCATTCATAACGCCTTTTTGTATGACCAAACAACTCAATCTTTGTTTCATCAGTCCACAGGACCTTCTTCCAAAATGTAACTGGCTTGTCCAAATGTGCTTTTGCATACCTCCGGCGACTCTGTTTGTGGCGTGCTTGCAGAAACGGCTTATTTCGCATCACTCTCCCATACACCTTCTCCTTGTGCAAAGTGTGCTGTATTGTTGACCAATGCACAGTGACACCATCTGCAGCAAGATGATGTTGCAGGTCTTTGGAGCTGGTCTGTGGATTGTCCTTGACTGTTCTCACCATTCTTCTTCTCTGCCTTTCTGATATTTTTCTTGGCCTGCCACTTCTGGGCTTAACAAGAACTGTACCTGTGTTCTTCCATTTCCTTACTATGTTCCTCACAGTGGAAACTGACAGTTTAAATCTCTGAGACAACTTTTTGTATCCTTCCCCTGAACAACTATGTTGAATAATCTTTGTTTTCAGATCATTTGAGAGTTGTTTTGAGGATCCCATGATGCCACTCTTCATAGGAGATTCAAATAGGAGACCAACTTGCAAGTGGCCACCTTAAATACCTTTTCTCATGATTGAATACACCTGCCTATGAAGTTCAAAGCTCAATGAAGTTACAAAACCAATTTAGTGCCTCAGTAAGCCAGTAAAAAGTAGTTAGGAGTGTTCAAATCAAGAAATTGCTAAGGGTGCCGATACTTATGCACCTGTCAAATTTTGTTTGAATGCAGATTGCACATTTTCTGTTAGTACAATAAACCTCATTTCAATCCAGAAATATTACTGAGTCCATCATTTATTAGATATATGAAACTGAAATAGCTGTTGCAAAAACCCAAATTGTTATAAAGAAAAAAGGTTAACATTAATAGGGGTGCCCAAACTTTTTCATATGACTGTATCTGTGCAGATATTACTGAATCAGACAATGATCACACAAAACGTGTTCACCGTATGAGCCAATGTCATAGACTGGACTCGTTTATTGAAAAATACTCAATTATACAGAATGAGCAGGATGCTCAGTGCAGCTCCGGTGGATCGACCCTTCTGTAATGTGAGGCGTGAATCCATGTTGTCCTGCCATTGAGCTTCATCGAAATTTCTATGGTGGGGACAAGCTGGATCAACTCATCTAATCTTGACTCATGACTCTTTCTCGCTTGTCCCTTTAGGATTAATCAGTGTCCTGACTGAAAACCATATACTACAAACCCTGATTTAGGATCTGGAATTAGAAAATACACTTGTTTATTTCACTATTTAGTCAATCATATGAAAATTGTACGTGCCTTGTGTTAAACCAAAAAAATCATTTTACATAGAGACCTGTTTGTTTTTTGTGTTTTTTTTTACATACCACTTGCATTATGTGGATTTTCAGCAATGATGTTGCTTTCTGCACTGGAATGCCTCTGACCAAACCTGGAAAGAAATCTACACAACACGCACAGACTTGCATACAACGTGCTCATGATATACATCTATAATCAGTTTGCGGTCTCTAAAAATGGGTAGAGCAGGTGCAGGGTGCTTCTGTGAACTCTTTTCAGTTTTGTCTCATTGTTTTAAGAACGTGTTTTACAAGACCGGGTGAGTCTGCCCACCTGGGTACTGAACCCTGGCATCACCAAAGCACACACTGATATTCGTCTTTCACAGATTTTAGTCCATGTTACCTGGGCCATCATTGAGAAGAGATCTCATGGCAGAGAAAGCTTACCGCCCTTTATCCACAGACCTTCCTCAGTCAGCTGGCTCCCTGCATCTCGCACTCCATTCCTTGTTGATTCGCTTGTTCCTGTAGGGATTTAAGAACACAAGGAGTAACAGAAGTCACTGACGTGACAGGTGCCACCGAGGTATGGTCCATATGCATTGGTAAAGGACTCCTCAACTCTAGGCCCGTTCACTGCTTCTTGGTCAGCTGCACCTGTGCGGGGATCTCCATCCGATTCCATCAGCTCAGATTTAGACTTTATCTACAGCATACCTAGCTCATTTGACAACAGGAAAGATCTACATCCTACATACACATTTTGACTATCTTACCTACCTCTGCTTCACCCACTAGAGAGGGGATTAATATGTCACTTCCTCCTGTACCGATAGAAGGGGAGGGAGTGGTTCAAATGTACACTACCTCATGTTGTGTAAACCGTGATATTTCCAGTGTAGAATCGACCAGCATCTTGTTCCATCTATAAAAACAAAAAAAAGAAATATGCATTAGATCATCTATCCAATATGTCTGTCCATCTATAAAAACAAAAACTAAAGAAATATGCATTAGATCATCTATCCAATATGTCTGCTGTGCCTTCTACTGCTGGAAAATTTTGAAACCTTACAATAGACAACACGATTCATATATATTCTGTATCTGTAAAAGAAAAGAAAACTAATTAATACTGGCAATTTGTATGCAGAAACACAAAACAAAAAGATGACCATAAAAACAAAAAAACCCTAATTTGCATATTTCAAAAAATCTAATTTTCCCTGCAAAGTTAATTTAATTATTTAGATATTAGCAGGATACTATTAATAATATCTGGTGAAATCCTGAACTCTAAGGGTTAAACAAAACCCACCCAACCAGCCAAGAAACACTCATCAGTAAAAAGTGAAACACATGCAGCCTTGCAAATCTCTGCTGAAACCATTTTATTTTCCTTTTTCTCTTCTTCGTCAGTTTTTTTCTTAGGAGCTGACTTAGCCCCCACCTTTCCCTGTCACTCTCACGTCTCGCTGCAGTGTCAACTTGGCCTTGGAGACCCGCTTCTTGGACTGATTTAAAGGGATACTGTGATACTCCAGGAAAAAGGCACACCTGGCTTCAGATAGATCATTACTAGATCTACAGGGAGTTTACCCACATCATTAGGCCCTTTTGACCATAATGGTCTACATCAGATTCATCAGCACATGGCATAGAGAGCATCACAGTAAGAAGTACCCGTAGGAGGCAAGTCTCCTCACACCCTTCTGGGAAACTTACTTTAGTCAGGGTGAGAGTAATACCTCCTTCTCCATCTTAATTTATAGCGACCTTTAATTTATTCAACAAATCAAATTTTAATAAATTGACTCGAAAGATTTTTTGACAACACGAACTGGTTGTGAATTACAGGGAAAGATCCATCCGGTACCGGTCAATGTATGCGTAGTGGGTAATCCATCTACGCCCACTAGGGTAAGGACATCATCAGAAAGGGGCAGGGTGTGATCAGGTGGTATATCAAATATTTTAACAATAGAATTGACCGCCCTAGTCTCCACCATGAATTTAATAGAGGTCCCTGTGACATCTAAAGTTACAGATGTAGAAAAACCCTGATTTGAACTGACCATCACGACAGAATTTGATTGGCCACACCTTCATTGTGCATTTATGTGCTGCAGGTTTTGGTTATGGTTTTGAGGGTACCCGGCCACACTCTTTTAGGGTACGGCACCTTCTCTGGAAGTGACCGGGCTGGCCACAACGCCAACAGATAAGACATTGGTTTTGATGGCCACGTTGATTATTGTCATAACAAGGTTATGTTGTGGCTGAATATGCTGTGGCTGAAAGTATTATGGCTGCTGCTGCATAGGGCAGTATTCTTGTTGACACTGTGGTTTGAAGGTACATAGACAGGGTTTGGGCCCTGTTGGGGCATGGGCTGTGGTAAGGGCTGCGCTGGTGTGTTAGTATACACCAGTGCTGGGGTATTCTATTTAAATTTCGGGGCTGGATGTTTTACCAGGCTTCTCTGGAAGCTTTTAACAACCAGGATAGCATCTTTGGCAGGAGGATTTATGATCTCGGGTCGAGTGGACATTACCATGTCCTTAAGGTCTGTTTGCAGACCTTCAAAAAAGGTGGTGATTAGGAGGTTGGCTTGTGACTTATTGGTCGTAGTGAACCCGAGATCCGAGAGACTCTTTGGAGCCTGGCATAATATTTTTCAGCAGATCCCCCTTTCTCCTGCACAACGTCCTTCAAATTAGTGGCTTGTTCCACCAATTGCTCTTGAGCCCATCTTCTATCTCTGTGTGCTGTAATGAACTCAGATGAACCTCTGAGGTCAGTGCCAGAACACAGGGGTCCGCAGCAGTGACATAAGATCTTCACCCGAGTTCACTGTCATCACGCGGCTCTCTATGTCGCGGCCTCATTTGTGATCACAAGTGAAGGACTCACCTGTGATTGCAAATCACCTGAGTGACTGAAGTGAGCCGCACAATCAATGGTGCTGTCACTCAGGTTACCTGCGGCCACAGCTGAAGTCCTCCACCTGAGACAGTTGGAGGATCCAGCTGCGGCCGCGGGGAACCTGAGCGACGTCACCGCTGACAGCGTGACTCACTTCAGTTGCTCCGTGAAGCTCACGGAGAGCGGTCGTGCTCTACAGCCGCTCCTGTCAGCTTCCGATGTAGCAGAGCTGAAACGTTGTGGGATCTCGTGTAAATTACGTCAGACCTGGAGGAGTGTTTGGGGATTATTAAAGTGGTGAAAGAGGGTGTTTTTTTCGTCTTTTATTTCAAATAAAGGATTTTTCGGTGTTTGTGTTTATATATTTCACTACAGTTTCGTGATGGGGGGTGTCTCATAGACACCTGCCATCACTAAGCTAGGACTTTGTGGCAGCTATGGGCTGCCATTAACTCCTTATTACCCCGATTGCCACCGCACCAGGGCAATGGGAATGAGCCGGGTAGAGTCCCTGGACTGTCACATCTAATGGACGCGGCATTTCGGGCGGCTGTTGGCTAATATTTTTAGGCTTGGTGCGCCACATAGCGTGGGGCTCCCCATCCTGAATATACCAGCCCTCAGCCATGTGGCTTTACCTTGACTGGTATCAAAATTAGGGGGGACTGCACGCCGTATTTTTAAATTTTTTATTTATATATTTTACTGCACAATATAGACCCGCCCACTGGCGGCTGTGATTGGTTGCAGTGAGACAGCTGTCACTCAGCGTAGGGGCTCTTCTGACTGCAACCAATCATAGGCGCCGGTGTGCGGGTGAGGCAGTGAGTATGAGGTGGAATAATGAGCGGCCGGCATTTTCAAAAGCAGGAGAAGACGCTGGAGCAGTGTGACAGCTGTGCAGCCCCACGCCACGCCAGTGATCGGTGAGTATGAGAGAGGGCGTGAGAGGGAGAAACCAACCGACCGACAGAGCGAGGGAGAGACCAACCGACAGACAGAGAGAGTGAGACCGACATCGACAGAGAGAGAGACCGAAAAACCTGTTTTGTTTGTGAAAAAAGCATGCAGAATGCAACAAAAATGCAGTGCAAGTGCACAGCTAAACGTTTTGGTTGCGTTTTGACACACCTCTTCATTTCAATGGGTGAAAAATGCAACCAAAATGCACAAAATAAGTGACATGTTGCTTCGATTTTGTCAAATATTTGGCATCCAAAATGCTGTCTAAAAAAAAGCAACGTGCGTTTGGAAATTTGCAGACTTCTCATAGAGTTTGCTGGGGAAGCACAACGCATGCATTTTGTCATTGAGGCGCTGCAGTTTTAAACGCAGCCAAAATGCAGGAAAATTGCACACGTGCGCACACAGCCTTATTGCAAAGAAAACAATACGCAATACACCCCCCTCCATGGCCTGTATGCACGCTCACCACGAAAGACTCAATTTTTGACCAAAGTGTATATTCAAGCATGTTTAAAGTTTGCTCAACAACATTTAGACAAGTCTGTGAAATAATGGGCGAACATAGTCTGGTCAGATGAGACAAAAATTGAACACTTTGGAAGCAAATAATAAAAAAAAAACAACACATACCAACAGTGAAGTTTTGAGATGGGAACATCATGGTGTGAGGGTATTTTTCAGCATATGGCAGCAAGTGTCTTGAAGCTTCATCACAAACAAAGGCTTTTGTGCAAAATATTAATTAAATTTCAGTAAGTGTGTGCAATACTTTTTCTCTATTTCGTTACAAATCACTTAAGTTATGGACATCGGTGGTTTGATTTATTTGCCTGTGTGGATTGGATGGGTTGTTACCGACATCTGGTAAGAAATTCATTTCAATGGCATTTACTAAAATCAGTTACATGTTCAATACTTATTTCAGCCCTGTATATATGCTAGAAATGTATTATTCTGTAAACTCTATGTAATATA
This sequence comes from Anomaloglossus baeobatrachus, assembly GCF_048569485.1. NCBI lineage: Eukaryota > Metazoa > Chordata > Amphibia > Anura > Aromobatidae > Anomaloglossus > Anomaloglossus baeobatrachus. The sequence continues at coordinate 55,421 of NW_027442478.1, read as the reverse complement.
CTGTATGTACAGATATCTCATGTTATATACAATTAACATGTGACTGGTAGAATATCTGGACATCATATGATATACACAGGATAAGTGACTGGTACATCATATACTATAACCACTATTTGTTGATGTGGAGTTGAAGTTTACATTGGTGACTTGGTTGATCAAGTATCTGAAAAAATACACAAAAAATATTCATAGACATATGTGTGGCGCCCCTGAGGCTTCAGTCGCCACAGAATATGGCACCTAACATTGGGTGTAATGCTAAACCCCGTTCCCTTTTACATAGTTACATAGGTTGACAAAAGACCTAGGTCCATCCAGTTCAACCTTCCTCCACCAATTCGACATTTTGTCCCTAAGTCACTTGTAACCAACAATGTTGTGTGTACTGAGGAAATCATCCAGCCCTTTTTTAAAAGCTGTTATAGTATCTGCCATTACCTCCTGAGGAGGTCAGTCCAGGTTTCACCACATTACACACTAGGTTGCCCTGTTCCTACTGGGGACTAAACTAGGGTCGGTTGATAAAGGGGTCGCCGACAGAGTGGCATTTACAGGATGCCCTCAACTGGGGCTCCAGTCCCACTAGCTTAGGACCTGGGAGGGGTGAGGTGCAGCTAGTAGGGTGAGTCAGGAGCCAACAGAACAGTTAGAGAGTTCTCCAGCAGGAGAGGATGGGAGCAGTTGCATCTTACAGGTGCTCCGGTGGGAAGGAGGAGAGAGCTCACACGGTTGCCATAGGGAGAGTGAACTTGCTCCCTACGGAGTCGACACCACACAGGGTGGCAGGACCCTAGGAAAGATCATACTTCACATTGGATTTCCAGAATATGCCCGGATGGGGAAAGTGTCAATCTTCCCTGGCCACATAGCGCCTGAGCACAATGCCATAAAGGATCCGGAGCCTCGCTTCAAGCCGGACCCCACATCGGAACCGCAGCACCTGCAGATAGGGACAAGAGTACATCTCGTGAAATCCAGGGTCCCCTCGTAGGTTCAAGCCAGGGGATCTACAGACAGGCATTACAAGGAGAAACCCACTGAACACCAAACCCGACTGATCTCTAAAGGGATTTGGGTTAGATGGAGCCCATCATAGGAAGTGACCGGTATTACCTGAGTGAGCGGCATCGTACAAGTGAGTAAACAACCTGGAACCGCAACTATAGACTTGGACTCTTTATTACCCGTACTGCCACTCCCTGCTGCCATTACTACTCCCCTCATCATCCTCCCTGGGGCCCGTTCTACCTGTGGAGAGCAATCCCATCCCTGGCTGCTACTGCCATCTGCCCCGGAGGACACCGACAGCAGCGGCGGCCCATTCCCTGACCGCATACCCCAGGTGGCGTCACGACAACCACCTCACAACTACCTCCATCATCTCTTCTCTGCCATTTTCTGTACGCCACGGGGCAACGGAGGCAGGCTAGGCCGCCCGTGACCACGACACAAAAATATGTTTTTTTGAGGAGTGTAGAAAAGAACAGTGTACATTGCTTTACTACATATTTGAAAGCGTATATCTGGCTTAAAGTTTGTAATACGTACCCATGTATGACACCTGAGAAGTGCAAGAGCTCATAGGAACCGGTCCAAGTGCTGTCAGTTTTTTCCACAGGCCGTACTCACAGACAATATGGCTGAGTGAACACAGCCTATGAAGCAGCTGAACATAAACCTGTCACAAGGTTTTTCCTAATATAAAGTACGGCCACTACTTTTAAATTTGCTTTTACAGCATTATAGTAAGCTGCGTGTATGACCCCAAGCATAGCACAAATAAGGGCTTTTTTTTATATCCACAGCTGGCGACCAAGTCCGATGGGGACCTCTGGTCTTGATCTGGAGCCTTTTTTCTTCCTACAAGAGCCATTGCCTTTCCCTGCGTTGTGTAGCGGATGTGTCCTACGTCATCCACATGTGTTTCCCGACCTCGCTCCTGCACAGGCATACTTCTCTTTGATCTGGCAAGGGCTGGGTAAGGCTAAAGAGTGCTGATTACCCAGAAATAAAGCCGCCACATGCACACTGCAATACTTTCCTCAGCCTAATGGCGATGGCGATTGTAAGAAGAAGCTGCACTGGATCAAGACCAGAGATGCCCATCGGACCGTACCGCAATGGCGGTGGGTATAATAAAAGCTCTTTTTCTGTACTATGCAGAGGGGCTTGGGGAAATACATGCAGCTTACTAGATTACTGTAAAAGAAGTCTTAAAGGCGGTGGCTGTACTTTATATATCAGTAAAACCTAATGACAGATTCCTATTAAGAATGGGTTGCTATTCATGGGCCACTCCTGTGTACTTTCCCCCCATGCCAAAATTTGGCAGCCAGCCGCTGGCATGCAGTAATTGTTCTGAATGTAAATAAAGGGTGGGCCATAAATATGGATACACCCTGATGATATCACCTTACCGTTTGTGGCTTATTAGTACATGGGAGGGGCAAAACATTTGAGGCCGGGTCATGCCCATGGTGGCCATCTGCAAAGCAGCCATTTTTAATTCAACTTTTTTTTTTTTATCAGAGTGTATGCATCCATACTTATGGCCCACCTTATACATGTTCAGGACATTCTCTTTTTCTGACTCAAAAGGTTTGAAAAGATATAGAATTGTGCATAATCTTACTTGCAATGCCACGTCAGTCATCTACTTAGCAACCTCTCCCTGCAACCTTGCCCATGTAGGCATACCGACTCAATAGCTAAAAGTCTGTGCCCTTGAACATGTTAAAAATATAAAAACAGTGATAAATGGCATCCAATTCCACTACATTTTCATGACTTCCATCATTGTAATCTCAAAAGTTTCCATATTGGGGGAACAGACGACATAAATGTTTATATCTGTGGAGGAGACATTAAAAAAAATCGTTTCTAAAGATAGAAACTAAATAGATTGTGCTTTTAGATCTAAAATTCTCTAATGGACTCATTGAGTACATTAGTTATAATTAGTGATGAGCGATTTTTGTTACTCGCACGAATAGTACAGTGTTCATGTTATTCGTTTCTCGTTGAGTATTTTGGTCCTTAGCAGGGCAATACTGATATGTGTCTGCCAAAAAGTAAAATATAACTTTTATTAATGACTAACAATAAAAAGCACACTGACAGACAAACAAATAAGCTGTAATGAAACATGCAGTGTCACAAAGTGAATTCTCATAGGAGAAATAACCGGGGGGGGGGGGGGGGGAACCAATTACAGTTATTAATCAATAAACTGTTATTATGCGGTCATAAACCTCCCAAAAGAATTCAGGGGGAGATATAGCTTAATTCAAAGCACACATAGCAGAGAAAAACACGTTCATGAGTGTAGCCTAAGGGTATGTGCGCACTAGGCGTTTTTTTCACGCTGCGTTTTTTTGTGCGCTTTTGTCTCAAAAAACGCACCCGCAGCTAAAAAAACGCGACAAAAACGCATGCGTTTTTACCGCGATGTGGTGCGATTTTTGCTGCGTTTTTGCTCACTGCGTTTTTAATCAGTGCACAATGCCATTAAAGATGGTTGATGAAAAGAAAAAAAAAAAGGTCTGATGTCATTTCCTTCTTCAAAATGTTCATTGTATGGAGGAGAGCAGACAGCTGCAGAACTAGTGTATGCAGGAGAGCAGACAGCAGCTGCAGAACTACAAGGCTCAGCATCCTCCATCCAGGACTGTATGCAGGAGTTTTTTGCCCAAAAAGAAAAAAAAAATGACATGGGTTTCGCTATATTTTTGTATGCTAGCCAGGTACAGCAGGCAGGTACAGGCTGCCCCCAATCCCCAGCTGCCTATTTGTACCCGGCTGGGAATCAAAAATATAGGGAAGCCCTTTTTTTTTTTTTATTTCATGAATTTCAAGAAATAATTTAAAAAAAATGACATAGGCTTCGCCCAATTTTTGAGTCCAGCCAGGTACAACTAGGCAGCTGGGGATTGGAATCCGCAGTGCAGAGTGCCCAAGCTTTCTGGGCACCCCCGCTGCGAATTGCAGTCCGCAGCCGCCCCAGAAAATGGCGCTTTCATAGAAGCGACATCTTCTGGCGCTGTATCCAACTCTTCCAGCTACCCTGGTGACTGTGGCTCGCTGGGTAATAATGGAGTTAGGGCTAGCTGTATATTATCAGCTGGCCCTAAGCCCGAAATTCATGGTGTCACGCCAATATTAGACATGGCCACCATGAATTTCTAGTAAAGATAAAAAATAAACAAAACACAACACAGAAAAATATTTTTATTAGAAATAAAACACAACACAATTAGTGACTCCATCTTTATTGAAATAAAGACCCCCCCCCCCTCCGCAGTAATCCTGGGTCAAGGGTCCCTCGCCGTCCAATCCGGATCCAATATCATCTGATCGGTTTGCTGGAAGGCAAAGCGATCAGATGATGTGTCAGGTTAAAGGACGTGAATCACATCACACATCAGCTGATTGTATAAAAGCCAATTATACAATCAGCTGAAGTATAAAAAAAAATAAAAAATAAATAAATACTCACGTCTGTGCTGATTACCGGCAGCTCCTGGAGCTATCGGATGAGAGTCTGATCCTGTCCCATCGCTGCAGGAGCTGCCGGTAATCAGCTGATGAAGTCTCCTGACGGCAGGATCAGCTGATAGCCGGCCGGGCGCGAAAAAGCCGGCGACACCGCGAGAATTACGATCAGCTGATGCGTCAGGTGACTGCATCAAGTGATCCACCGCCAGGTCCTGCAAGCTTCGTACGTGCCCCGGGGAGACTGCACACAGCCAAAGCGGCGGTACCGGGACAGGAGCTGGGAGCGGGCATGGCACCGGGACCCTGCAGACAGGTGAGTATATATGACATTTTTTTTTTCTACTGTTCACTTTTGTTTTCGCCGCTGCCTCCACCTCCCGCCCAGACATGGCGCCGCACGGAGCTGACATGGCACCGGGCGGGTTGTGGATGCAGCGGTGATGGTACCGGGAGGATTCATGCTTCTGTGTTTACCAACAGAAGGAATCCTCTTCCTCTACACGTCACTTTACTGCCCACCCCTTGCGTTTATAGCTGCGTTTTAGTCATAGAAACGCAGCTATATGCGTTTTTCATTGCGTTGTTGAACATCTCATTGAACTCAATGGGTGAAAAACGCAGTGAAAAACGCAGAAATAATTGACATGCTGCATTTTTGTGGTCACCACAAAAACGCAGCTACAAAAAAACGCTGTGTGCGGACAGCATTTCTGAAAACCCATAGACATTGCTGGGGAAGCAATGTCACTGCGTTTTCAGCACAAAAACGCGGTAAAAATCGCCGCTAAAAACGCAGCAAAAACGCCTAGTGCGCACAAGGCCTAAACAACCCATCCCGCTCAAAGCCTGAATAAAGGCAGTCTGTAGGCAGGAACAATGTATGAGTGAGAACATGTCCCTATAAAAATGATAAGGCCAAATGAAGAGCTATACACATAGAATGTATCCTATGGTTAATAAAATACACCGCCCGGATGTTTCTGTATTTGCCCAGCATTATTCATGAGTAAGATCTAACTGCTCTACTGGCTACTGTCTCTCCCCTGATGAGTGTAACAAATTGTGTCGGGAGGTCCAGGAGCTTTGATGACTGAAGTCAAAGGGTTGCCACCAAGGAGAGTATGGTGTGGTAATAATATTTGAACTCCCCCTCTACTTTATGGTGACCTTTTTCTCTTACTGCTTATTGTGCATATCATCCCTATGGTTGTTATTGTCCTCTCTGTTGGGAGTTTCTATGGGATTTGGTTGTGATAAAGATACGACTGTTACCCCCCTCCTATATCCTAGATGGACATCTTAAATATTTAATTAGATTTTTTTCCCTTTGGTTTTTTCTCTTTGGGACACTGCCTGTTTCATTACAGCTTATTTGTTTGTCTGTCAGTGTGCTTATTATTCATTAATAAAAGTTATATTTTACTTTGTTTTTGGCACCCACATATTAGTATTGCCCTGCTATTTGTATCATACATTTTGGGTAATCTTAGACCATATTGATTATTTTTGTATTTTTCTCCTTGCCTCGTGATTTTCGAGTCTCCTCCCCGCATATTTGTTGACTGATTTTCAGCCTCTATTCATGCGATGTTTGCTTCCCAATCACAGTAATACCACAGCCATCTTTGCTACTGGTGTGACGCCCTGGCAAAACCAGGTAGTCACAGGGTTAATCCTCCTTGGTAACCTGATCCCACTGGTATAGCAAGGCAACCGCACCCTTCCCCCCAGTGTACTGATAAGAACAGAAGGGGAGGAGTTTTAGGGAGTGAGATGTAGTAGGGAGAGGAGAGCAGTCGGGAGTTGTAGCTCTCGGGATGCTGCTAAAAGAGAGGTGAAGACCCCGATAGTAAAGTGTGCTCCAGGAGTGCCGGGACAGGCTGTGCGTGAGGAAGGGACCTGAGGTGATCGGGACAGGGTAGTGGCCCGCCGATACCGAGAGAGGGCCCGGATCACCGCCGGGGAGTGGGCTCCCCGTTCCCGGCCGAGGAGGAGAACAGAGAAGGAGAGGGAGGACCTTGCTGTACTGCAGGTGGGATCCGAATAACACCCGCCGAGGACCTACGTTCACCGGCAGTTCCTGGATAAATACAAACTCTGTGTGTGTTATTCTCAAGGTGACAGTGAGTACCGCCCACCATCCCCCAGTCCAACCTGCGCCATCACTCCCGGCACTATCTCACCAGGCCTCGGGGCACCCATCCCCACCCTCGTGGGCGAGGAGCGCTGCTCGAGCCCCGGGTCCGGCTCCTCTCGAGCCACCAAAGAGAAGGTACCGGACCCGAGCGTGATCCCCCCGAGCAGCCCCCGGGACGGAGGACTGGCCCCCGCCCGCGACTCTGGCATTATGGGAGGCGCAGTGGAAAAAATGACTTGTAGTCATTAAAGCAGTAGAATTATGCTTAGCGAGTTTATCCATTGCTGTCACACTACTTCTGGTCCGATCATTAAAGTTCATGAATATGCACTGTTTCCCCCGCCCACTCTCTGTAACAGTGTTGGTGATTTGTTGCAGTCCTGCTACCCCCACCCACTCTCTGTGCCAGCGTCTGTGATTGGTTGCCATCACACTATCTGTCTGGGTCCCTAACGTGGACTAAAAATAAGTAAATAATTGTAAAAAAATGATGTATGGTTCCTCATATTTTCATACACGGCACAAATAAAGCAGATGGCTACATGCTGCAGCACCCAGCTGTGTGCGTTATCTTGGCAGTATATGATAATATGAGGAACACCATGCGTTTTTGAATTATTTAAATAAATAAATTGAAAAAATCGTTGTGACATTTCCCCCAATTTTGATACCCAGCCAAGATAATATAGTTGTATATTATGTAATATATGTAAATATTGATTTCTTTATTTCTCACTTCACAGCGACTATACATGATAAAGGCCGTTGGGCCGAAACGTCCACCATCTTTTGTCGCCATCAAATAAATAATCACTTTTTTGCAAAGAAAAAAACTTTTTGTCTTCATTTTATCAACAAGAGAGTGCAGTGTCTATTATATAATATGTTCTGGGACTATTGACCCCACACTAGCACCTCTAATGAAACCATACTCTAGCTGAGTGCACACCAATACCCTATAACTCTGACAGCCAAGATAAAGTGGCTAGTATTCTCAGGCAGGGGAGTTCCATGGTTATTGGGCCCCCTCAGGATAAAAATAGCAGCCCGCAACCGCCCAAGAATTGGTGTGTCCATTAGAGTAATTTGTGGGCTATAGTAACATTTTTTGCGAAAAAGTTAGATTCATTTTTTCCTTCCATATTGCTTTTTTTTATTTTCCTGTGAAGCATGTAAAAGGTTATAAACTGGTGGAAACGGGCTTGAGTGGTGAACGAGCTAAAATAGTCTCTTTCTATGAGGCCTGCAGTATCAAATTGGATTCCTGATGAAGCCACAAAACCGGGAATCAGAGACTCCTAATTGCCAGGGTGTGAGGACCATTGGGGATCACTATCTGTCGGCATTCCTCATCGGAAGTCCGGGGGCGTCTAGGTGGGGGTTCATTCTCACTAGAGGAGTTAGAAGAGGAGGTGGAAACACAGAGGAATATTGAATCCTCTCCCTCACTCTGTCAGATGCATGCGTGTGCCTCAGCTGAATACACTGTTTGGGATGAATGGCACTTTTTTTTTCATGGCTTCTTTGTGTGTTTGTAGCGTTTTCACGTGTGTTGTGTAACCAAATTTTATTCAGATGTGTTTATATAGTAAACGAAAAATAAAAGAAGAAAAAAATTAGAAGAAAGGAAGAGAACTGAAAAATATATAAGAACATTAAAGTGTATAATGCTGTAATTGAATGTTAATAAAGACCGTTATTGAACTCCTGCAACTGACCTGCTGTAACAGTATATCTATAGAGCAGTAGGAAAATATCGGTAATAAAATAATGCCTACAATAATTGTCCAGTACATTTCTAAACTAAATTAAAATGTAAAAATGACTAACCATGGTAGGAAAAACGTGTTATAATTGCTCTAGAAACCTACACAAATTATAGGGAAGAAGACAGACTTCAGTAAAAGCAGTTACTGAGCGCCCACAACTTACAAAAAGGGGAGGTTTACGCCATTGTTTTCTCCACATTCGAGAAAACCAGTCCAATGAGTATGAACAGGGTTGCATCAGTTTTTCCTCAGAGTTGGAGAGGAAAAAAATCTCCATGTTTTACATTCTGCCAGACCGCGAAAATCGGTCAGATGTCATCAAAATGCAGTTCTGATTATTGCCACGGACACACAGACTTAGGCCTGTTTCACACGTCAGTGAAAATCACGGATGTTTTTCACTGACATGTAAAAAACGCATATGTCCCTCCATGTTCGGTGTTCGGTGATGCATTCAACGTGGGTTGTCCGTGTGCAATCCGTGATCCGTGCTCCGTCATCCGTGATTGCACATGGAGATATACTCACCTGTCCTGTTGCTGCTGTCCATGGTGCTGAAGTCTCCAGCTCTGTAGCATCTGCCTGCCACTGTCTCTAGTTTCTGCAGCTTCTTCTGGGTCCGTCTCTGGCTGCATAAATGAATATGCATACCATAATGAGACAGCCAGGAAAAAGCTGAAAGCACAGGCTGAACACAGCGTCGCTGGAGAAGGTGAGTTGAAAATGTTTTTTATTTTCAATGTCCATGTTTTTCTGGTACGTGTTTCACAGATCATACCACTGTGTGGTCCGTGGAACATCAGTGATGCCAGAAAAACGGACATGTCTCCTTGCGGCAATCACAGACATGCGTGTACACCGCACGGAGACACGGTCAGTGAGAAATCACTGATGTGTGCGCAGACTAATTGATTATAATGGGTCTGCGTATGCCCATATTTCTGGTACGTATAAACACTAGCACATACGTACCAGAATCACTGATGTCTAAAATAGGCCTTACATTGCCTATTTTGATCCCACACTTGGATCAAAATCTGACATGTCACCGATTTTTTTTTTTTTTTTTTTCCATGCTGACCACTCGTTATGAGGAAAAAAAATCAGACATGTGCATAGCCCCATAGAACATCAAAAATACGAGTGCTGTATGTGAAAGCAGTTCTGTGAAAGTTTTTTTATTGTAGTTGATAAGTTTTACATGCATGTAGTAATGTGTTGTGTTTTTCTTTTTTTTTTAATCTGCAGTGAGGTGTTTCCTTCGGATTCTTCTACATCTGGTATGATTACATCTGTGACTTTATATTTTATTCACAATTTGTTTTATAGATTTTGGAAAAGGTACATGTAAAAATGTTCTAACATTAACAATAAAATCATAAAAGAGCATGGATCAGGGATGAGCAATTATTTTTCCAAAGGGCCTATATGAGAGACTAGCATTGCGTTAAATTTGCAGACCACCACAGGTATGGTTTTAGCATATAAAGATCTCTAAATTATGGATAAAAAAAAATATTAAAAAATAATTCTAACGCAAACAGTCCCATTCTCACACCACATAAAAATACCCAATTAAAGGGCCAAAGCTCTCATTGAGCCCAATTGGAGTCCTTGTGTCCAATCTATAAATTCAGTGACTCAAGTTGCGCAAGGGCCTTAAATAGGTTACCACCTCTAACCTCTGATCTATGGCCTTTATAATTAATTTGCTTGAGTCAGATTTATGGTACAATTGGAAATGTTTTGGTAGGGTTTTTAGGTGTTCCATCTCATGTAGAGTCTTTGTTTTCTCAATGTCCCTGATGTGCTCACGGACTCCCACCTGTAAATCCCTTGTGGTCATCCCTATGTAGACTTTCTGGCATGGACACTGGGAGTAATATATCACGCCCTTAGAAGCACAAGTATGTTGGTGATTTTTTTGTAAGTTTGTGTTCCTTCTGATTTTTTTTAAAGGTAACCTGTCACCAGATTTGGACACTACCACTGAGTCCTTTTTTGCAGCATTCCACAATACTGTATATAAGAGCCCAGAGAGTGCTGTATAATGTAAAAAATATTTTTTTAATAACTGGAGGGAGGGGGGGGCGGTCTGGTCTGATGGGTGTCGCTGCTGTCCAAGCCCGGCACTTCCTTTCTCCGGTCCGACGCCTGCTCTCTGCTGCGATCTCTGTCCTTCTTCCAAGCCCAGTTTTGATGACGCGTCTACATCATCCAAAAAAGACGACATTGCGGTCCTGCCCAGGCGCACTTTGATCTGCCCTACTGAGGCAGATCAAAGTACTGTAATACGTAGGTGTGAGGGAAGGTTAATGACTGCTGTTATTATCCCCTTATTGCCCCAATTGCTACTGCACCAGGGCATTCGGAAAGAGTTGGGTAAAGTGTCGGGATTGTCACATCTAATGGATGTGACAGTCCTGGATGGCTGCGGACTTCTTTTTTTAGGCTTGCGGGGGGGCACAATAACCATGGACCGACCCATCCTGAGAATACCAGCTCCAAGCTGTCGGTTAATCATGACTGGGTATCAAAATGGGCGGGGAAAGGACCGCAGAACATTTTTTTTAAAAAATATTTATTTAAATATTTTTTATTTTTAAAAGCGCATGCGGTTCCTTTAATTTTGATACACAGCCAAGATAACGTGCAAAGTTGGGGACTGCAGCCTGCAGCTGTATGCCTTGTCCTTGTTGGGACGACCCTACGCCATTTTTTTAAATTTATTTTTACACCAATCTAGATGTAGACAGCATGTGCATCTAGATTGAAAGCTGTCTTTTAAGGGTGCTTTACATGCTGCGACATCGCTAGCGATCTCGTTAGCGATGTAACACACCAGATCGCACATACGATCTGCTGAGATCGCACATAGGTCATTTTTGTAGCGCCGGTCACATGTGCGATCTCGGCAGATCGTATGTGATCTGGCGTGTTACATCGCTAACGAGATCGCTAGCGATGTCGCAGCGTGTAAAGCACCCTTTACAGTATGAGTCCGTCCATCACTAATCCATAGACAAACAAAAAGTGCATAGTGTTCATATTGTTGTGTAAACAGAAATATGATATGTAAAATTAAACATGACATGCCATAAGGCAAGCAAAATCAAGAAATTCAAAAAACTAAATTATTGAGTAAATGTATTAAATATTAGTTGTATCCTAACTATAATTAAATTGTTGTACAATGTTGTTCTCCACTTTTCTTAGATAATCTTTTTTCTTATTTTCTCATAGGCACTTCATTCAGGGAAAAGACCCAATCAAAGTCAACATCTAAGTCACTGAGCGGGTCGCGTGAAGTACCTCAAAATTTGCAGACCACCTCAGGTATGGTTTTAGCAAATACAGATCTCTAAATTATGGATAAAAAAACTATTAAAAATAATTTTAACACAAACAGTCCCATTCTCACACCACATAAAAATACCCAATTAAAGAAAGCAGCCAAAGCTCTCATTGAGCCCAATAGGAGTCCTTGTGTCCAATCTATAAATAAAGTGACTCAAGTTGCGCAAGGGCCTTAAATAGGTTACCACCTCTAACCTCTGATCTATGGCCTTTATAATTAATTTGCTTGAGTCAGATTCATGGTACAATTGGAAATGTTTTGGTAGGGATTTTAGGTGTTCCGTCTCATGCAGAGTCTTTGTTTTCTCAATGTCCCTGATGTGCTCACGGACTCCCACCTTTAACCCCCTAACCCCTGGATGTTTTTTCTGTGTTTGTTTTTTGATTCCCTTCTTTCAAAAGCTGTAACTTATTTTTCTGCCAATTTTGCCATGTGAGAGCTTGTTTTTTGCGGGACGTATCGATCTTTTAAATAAAACCATGAGTTTTACCATATATTATACTGGAAAACTGCAAAAAATTTCCAAGTACTGAAAAGTTGCAAAAAAGTGCGATTGTACAACTGTTTGTGGGGTACGTTATTCACCATGTTCATTGTATGGTAAAACTGATGTGTGGGTGTGATGCTTCAGGTCAGTACGAGTTCGTAGATACCAAACATGAATAGGTTTACTTTAATCTAAGTGATTAAAATATTTTAAAGTTTGTCCCAAAAAAAGTGGTCCACTTTTTGCGCTATTTTCTGTGATTCGTAGTGTTCTCATTATTCGGAATATGGGCACTTTGATGGCTTATTTCTTGCGCCTCGTGCTGATGTTTTTAACGGTAGCATTTTTGCGCAGATGCTACGATTTTGACCCCCTTTCATTGCATTTTGCTGAAAATTTGCGACAACCAAAAAAACTTGTTTGGCCTTTTGAAGGGTTTTTTTTTGCCGCTACGCCGTTTACCTATCAGATTAATTGATTTTATATTTTGATAAATTGGGGATTTATGAACTCGGCGATTCCAAATAAGTGTATATTTTTTATTTTTTTAACCCTTTGATTTTCAGTGGGGCAAATGGGGAGTGATTTATACTTTTAATTGTTTTTTTTAGGTTTTTAATTTTTTTTTTTATTTTTTAAAACTTATTTTTTAACTTTTTTTTTTTTAATTGACCCCCTAGTGGACTATAAGGATTAGCCGTCTGATCGCTTTTTCATTTCTGCTGGTCAGAAATGTAGAGTTTCTGGCACAGATAATGGGCGTAATAAATCACACCCTTAGAAGCACAAGTATGTTGGTGATTTATTTTGTAAGTTTGTGTTCCTCCGATTTTTTTAATGGGAACCTGTCACCAGATTTAGGGACTATAAGCTGAGGCCAATACCACTGAGTTCTTTTATACAACATTCTTGAATACTGTATATAAGAGCCAAGGCCGCTCTGTATAATGCAAAAAACACTTTTATAATACTCACCTAGGGGGCAGTCTTGTCTGATTGGTGTTTATGCTCTCCAGTGCGGCGCCTTCTCTTTCCCGTCCGAAACCTCCTCTCTGCTGCGATATTCAACCTCCTTCTTCCCAGTCCAGTGTGGATGATGCATCTACATCATCCACACAAGCCGACATTGTGGTCCTGCGCAGGCGCACTTTGATCTGCCCTGCTGAGGGCAGATCAAAGTACTGTAATGCACAGGCGCGAGGAAAGGTTAATGACTGCGGTTATTCACCCCTTATTACCCCAATTGCCACTGCACCAGGGCAATCGGAAACAGTTGAGTAAAATGCCGGCATTGTCACATCTAATGGATGTGACAGTCCTGGGTGGCTGCAGGCTGCTATTTTTAGGCTGGGGGGGGCACAATAACCATGGGCCAACCCATCCTGAGAATACCAGCTCTCAGCTGTCCGCTTATCATGACTGGGTATCAAAATGGGGGGGAGGAAAAACCGCAGACTATTTTTTAAAAATTATTTTTTTAAATATTTTTTATTTTTAAAAGCTGCATGCGGTTCCTTTTATTTTGATACACAGCCAACATAACGTGCAAAATTGGGGGCTGCAGCCTGCAGCTGTAAGCTTTGTCCTGGCTGGGTATCATAATATGGGACGACCCAACTCCAATTTTTTAAATTTATTTGTTTTTACACCAATCTAGATGCAGACAGTGTGTGTGATTGAGAGCAGTCAGTCACGCTGTCAAACATAGATGGGGGCTCTGTCTGACTGCAACCAATCACAGACGTGAAGACGGCTGGTGGGTGGGGGCAGCAGTACATATGGATTAGCGATAATGAGCGACCCCAGAAGCAGTTACAGCCGCGTGGGAGACTCGGTAAGTATAACGCGCCCTCTTTTTCCTTACTTTCTATAATTTTTCTTTCTTTTTTTAATTTCCCAAGTTTCCAGATCATTATCCGGCATTCCCTGAGAATTTCAGGCCCAGGTCCGGCACTCGGGTATTTTTGAAACCGCATGGATCCAGACTTTTATAGTCTGGGTCCGTCCATCAGTAGTCAATAGGCAAACAAAAAGTGCATAGTGCTCATGTTGTTGTGTAAACAGAAATATGATATGCAAAATTAAAAATGACATGCCATAAGGCAAGAAAAATCAAGAAATGCAAAAAACTAAATTATTGAGTAAATGTATTAAAAATTAGTTGTATCCTAACTATAATTAAATTGTTGTACAATGTTTTTCTCCACTTTTCTTAGATAATATATTTTCTTATTTCTTTAACGTTCCTTTGGGAGACCCAGACCTTGGGTGTATAGCTCCTGCCTCCGGAGGACACACAAAGTACTACACCTAAAAGGTGTAGCTCCTCCCTCTGAGCCTATACACCCCCTGGTGAACCAGTCACAACCAGTTTTTCGCTTTGTGTTCAGGAGGCATACATCCACACATGCGTTCTCATATGATTTTTTCCTTTTTTTCCTTTTTTTGGAAGAAGATTGAAGAAATGCGGGTCCGCGTCTGGACTCCCGGCATGTCCCTTCTCACCCCACTGTGTCGGTGGTTTTGTAAGGTTGATTTCCAAGGCTGGAGCCTTACATGCCGTGCTCCTTCACCATCCCTCCTGGGCTCTGGATTGAAGTGTGAGCCAGCACGGTCTCCATGCCTGGCAGGAGACCGGTCTCCGGCCACAGCCCCTTGAGGACCCTGCTGGACCGGAGCACTCACCCCCAGGGACCTGGCCCTGCGTCTCAGCAGCTAAGTACCTTGAGACGTTCATATGTTGGGGGTCCCTGTCATTTATTGTGGGGGGAGAGTGTGTTTACTGTGTTTTTTAGCATTTCCGGCCGGTCCGCTAGCTTTTCGCTCGAGAACCGCGCCGATGGTGCCTGCGCGTCGGCCTCGCTGCTTAAATTTAGGCCCCGGCTTCGCCGGAGGCCTAGTTTCTGTTACCTGCCCTCGCATGTCACTCATGCTGAGGGACAGGCATGGCCCCTCCCGGTGGCCGTCCTGCACAGGGGAGGGACCCTCCTCACTGCTTGTGTGCGACTACCCCCCTGCAGGCCTCTATGGCCCTCCAGATTCCGCCCTTCCAACAGGGACGCCCCCCGTCCCGCCCCCTCTCTTCTCTCCGGTGGCCATTTTCTTGGGCAGGTTTCACTCTGTTCTGGCCCGTCCTGCACTCTGCATCCCTGCTGAGGTGCTGTGCATTGGGGGGTCCGGGCTTCGGGATCTGGAGGGCACACAACACCGCTTCCAACGGTCTGGTAAGCCACAGCCGGTCTCCGGTTGTGGACCTCTGCTATATTCTCCCTGGGATTCATTCCCTTTATAGAAGCTGTTTCTCCCCACTCAGGCAGCATGTCTCACACAAGGAGCAAGGCTCCAAAGCTTTATGCTGTATGTGCTGCATGTAAGCTTCCGCTGCCTGAAGCGAGCACCTATCCACATTGTGAGGTCTGCTCTAACTTGGAGGTGCCACGGCCTGGGGTCTCGGCCCCAGTGGTCTCTCAGGCTGCTCCTGCACATGTGGCTGAACCCCCGGCCTGGGTAGAGTCCTTTTCTAGGTCTATCTCCCAGTCATTTGCTGAGTCCATGGGACTTCTGTCCAGGACTTTGATGAATATGCATCAGCCCCCTTCACAGGGTGCCTCTAATGCTCTTGCTAAGGGGCCTTTAGGACTGGAGCTCACAGAGGATTCATCATCAGGGCACGGACCCCGTCCGTCTAAGAGGCTCCGCAGGGTTCCCTCTCCCTCCTCATCCCGTGGCTCTGATTCAAGGGCTGAGGACTCGCAGGATGAGGAGGATGCCTATACAGGGGGCTCGGAGGCTAACTCCATGTGCCCCATTGCTCCTTACGAGGGTGACTCAGAATTTAGTGACTTGATTGCTTCCATTAATTCTGTACTGGATCTCAATCCGCCAGTATCAGAGGAGCAACCCTCTCTGGCAGAAAAGCACCAGTTTACCTCGCCTAAGAGAGTAAAGAGTGTGTTCTTTAACCACTCCAGTTTTCAGGCCGCTGTGACCAAACCCAGGGCCTGTCCTGACAAACGCTTCCCAAAGCGTGGTTCTGATGACCGTTTTCCCTTTCCACCTGAGGTGGTCAAGGAGTGGGCTCACTCCCCAAAGGTAGACCCTCCGGTGTCTAGGCTCTCAGCCCGGACCGGTGTGTCGGTGGCTGATGGCACTTCCCTTAAGGATGCCACTGACCGTCAGATTGACCTTCTGGCCAAATCCGTGTATGAAGCGGTGGGGGCCGCGTTTTCTCCAACTTTTGCAGCAGTGTGGGCCCTCAAAGCCATCTCTGCTAGTCTGGAGGAGATGCATTCCCTCACCAGGGAATTTATGCCCGAGATGGTTGCCTTAACTTCTCAAGCTTCAGCTTTTTCTTCTCATGCCATGTCTGCCATGCTGGAGGCTTCTCACCGCGCTGCGGTGGCTTCGGCTAATTCCTTCGTTATCCGCAGGACCTTGAGGCTTCGAGAGTGGAAGGCAGATGCTTCTTCAAAGAAGTACCTTGCTGGGCTCCCTTTTGCTGGTTCCCGGCTGTTCGGTGAACAGCTGGATGAAATTATTAAAGAGGCTACTGGCGGGAAGAGTACTTCCATGCCACAAACCAAGACCAGGAAACCTGCCCAGGGTAGGATTCAGTCGAGGTTTCGCTCCTTTCGTTCCTCCAACTGGTCGTCCTCTAAGCCCTCCGCCTCGTCCGCTAACTCAGCCAAGAACCAGAAATCCAACTGGCGCTCCAGAGCGCGTCTGCAGAAGACCGCAGGAGGTCCTGCCACTAAGGCAGCCTCCTCGTGACTCTCTGTCCGATCCAGCCATGTCCTTAGTCGGTGGCAGGCTCTCCCACTTTGGCGACGCTTGGTTTCAACAAGTCTCCGATCAGTGGGTGAGAGATATCATCTCTCACGGCTACAGGATAGAATTTTCTTCCAGCCCGCCAAACATATTTTTTTTCTCAACTCCCCCTGCTCCAGGGCCGCACCTTTTCACAGGCCGTGGCAGCCTTGCAGGCCAACGGAGTAATTGTACCAGTTCCCGCCCGGGAACGGTTCAGAGGTTTCTACTCAAACCTCTTCCTAGTTCCCAAAAAGAACGGTACCTTCAGGCCCATCCTGGATCTCAAGCTTCTCAACAAGCATGTTCGGGTGCAGCACTTCGCATGGAGTCCCTGCGATCAGTCATTGCCTCAATGACCCAAGGGGATTTCCTGGCGTCCATCGACATCAGAGATGCATATCTGCATGTGCCCATTGCGGTTTCACACCAGCGTTGGCTACGCTTTGCAATAGGAGACGATCATTTCCAATTCGTGGCTCTCCCCTTCGGGTTAGCCACGGCCCCTCGGGTTTTCACCAAGGTCATGGCAGCTGTGATTGCGGTTCTGCACCTTCAGGGGTTGGCAGTGCTCCCCTACCTGGACGACCTTCTAGTCAAAGCGCCATCCAGCGCAGACTGTCAGCGGAGTGTCTCGCTCACTCTCAGCACTCTAGCCCAATTCGGGTGGCTTGTCAATCTTCCCAAATCCACTCTGACTCCGACCCAGAGTCTCACGTACCTAGGGATGCAGTTCGAGACTCTGCCGGCACTTGTGAAGTTGCCCTTAGACAAACAGCTGTCACTCCAGTTGGCGGTGCGCTCTCTCCTGAGGCCCCGCCGTTATACCCTCAGGCGTCTGATGCAGGTGCTGGGTCAAATGGTGGCGTCCATGGAGGCTGTTCCCTTTGCCCAGTTCCATCTGCGCCCCCTGCAGCTGGACATTCTCCGCTGTTGGGACAAGCGGCCTTCCTCCTTACACAAGTCAGTGGCTCTGTCGCCACGGACCAAGAGCTCTCTTCAGTGGTGGCTTCGGCCCCTCTCCCTGTCCCAAGGGCGCTCCTTCCTGGCCCCGTCCTGGGTGATTCTCACCACGGATTCCAGTCTATCCGGCTGGGGAGCGGTATGTCTCCACCACAGAGCACAGGGCACTTGGACTCCGTCCGAGTCAGCCCTTTTAATCAATGTGCTGGAAATCAGAGCCGTACTTCTAGCTGTCCTAGCATTTCACCATCTGCTGGCGGGCATGCACATTCGAGTCCAGTCAGACAACGCGACAGCGGTTGCCTACATCAACCATCAAGGCGGGACACGCAGCCGCCTGGCAATGATGGAGGTACAACGCATTCTTCAATGGGCGGAGGACTCCAGGTCCACCATATCCGCAGTCCACATCCCAGGCGTGGACAACTGGGAGGCAGATTATCTCAGCCGTCAAAGTGTGGACGGTGGCGAGTGGTCCCTGCACCCGGCAGTATTTCAGTCGATCTGCCGCAAATGGGGCACTCCGGACGTGGACCTAATGGCATCCCGTCACAACAACAAAGTTCCTGTCTACGTGGCTCGTTCCCACGATCCTCAGGCCTTCGCTGCGGACGCTCTGGTTCAGGACTGGTCCCAGTTTCGTCTGTCCTACGTGTTTCCCCCTCTAGCCCTCCTGCCCAGAGTCCTGCGCAAGATCAGAATGGAGGGTCGTCGAGTCATCTTCATTGCACCGGACTGGCCCAGGCGAGCTTGGTATCCGGACCTGCTCCATCTGTCCGTAGAGATGTCGTGGCCTCTCCCGGACCGTCCAGACCTACTCTCGCAAGGTCCGTTCTTCCCCCCGAATTCTGCGGCCCTCAAATTGATGGCGTGGCTCTTGAGTCCTGGATTTTGACGGCTTCTGGTATTCCCCCTGAAGTCATCTCCACTATGACTCGGGCCCGTAAGTCTTCGTCCGCTAAGATCTATCACAGGACTTGGAAAATTTTCCTGTCCTGGTGTCGCTCTACCGGCCATTCTCCTTGGCCATTCTCCTTGCCGACCCTTCTGTCTTTTCTACAGTCCAGTCTGCAGCTAGGTCTGTCCCTCAACTCTCTCAAGGAACAGGTTTCGGCCCTGTCAGTCCTGTTCCAGCGGCGTCTCGCTCGGCTGGCTCAGGTCCGCACCTTCATGCAGGGCGCGTCTCACATCATCCCGCCTTACCGGCGGCCCTTGGACCCCTGGGACCTTAACTTGGTTCTCACGGTCTTGCAGAAACCCCCCTTTGAGCCCCTTAGGGAGGTTTCTTTGTATCGTCTCTCACAGAAAGTGGCCTTTCTGGTTGCTATAACTTCTCTCAGGAGAGTTTCTGATTTGGCTGCGCTCTCCTCGGAGTCACCCTTTTTAGTCTTTCATCAAGACAAGGTGGTTCTCCGTCCGACTCCGGACTTTCTTCCTAAGGTGGTTTCTCCCTTCCACCTTAACCAGGACATTACCTTACCTTCCTTCTGTCCGGCCCCTGTTCATCGCTTTGAAAAAGCTCTACATACTCTAGATCTGGTGCGTGCTCTCCGGATCTATGTGTCTCGCACCGCTGCGCTTAGGCGGTGTACCTCTCTTTTTGTGCTAACCACAGGTCGGCGCAAGGGCCTCCCTGCTTCTAAGCCGACCTTAGCCCGTTAGATTAGGTCGACCATTTTGGACGCCTACCAAAGTTCGCAGGCTCCTCCCCCGCCGGGGATCAAAGCGCACTCGACCAGGGCTGTCGGTGCCTCTTGGGCTTTTCGGCACCAGGCTACGGCTCAGCAAGTCTGTCAGGCTGCCACTTGGGCTAGCCTGCATACCTTCTCGAAGCACTACCAAGTGCATGCTCATGCTTTGGCAGATGCGAGCTTGGGCAGACGCATCCTTCAGGCGGCGGTCGCCCATTTGTGAAGTTAGGTTTCTGCCTACTTCTTAGTTTTTTTGTTTATTTCCCACCCTGGGACTGCTTTGGAACGTCCCAAGGTCTGGGTCACCCAAAGGAACGTTAAAGAAAAAGAGAATTTTGTTTACTTACCGTAAATTCTTTTTCTTATAGTTCCGTCTTGGGAGACCCAGCACCCTCCCCGTTGCCTGTTGGCAATTTCCTTGTTCCGTGTGTTTTCACATGCTGTTGTCATGAACAGAGTCTCCGGTTGTTCCGGCTCTTGCTCTGTTCTACTTGTGGGTGGCTATTCTCCTTCAGCTTTTGCACTAAACTGGTTATGACTGGTTCACCAGGGGGTGTATAGGCTCAGAGGGAGGAGCTATACCTTTTAGGTGTAGTACTTTGTGTGTCCTCCGGAGGCAGAAGCTATACACCCAAGGTCTGGGTCTCCCAAGACGGAACTATAAGAAAAAGAATTTACGGTAAGTAAACAAAATTCTCTTTTTTCTCATAGGCACTTCATTCAGGGAAAAGACCCAATCAAAGTCAACATCTAAGTCACTGAGTGGATCGAGTGAAGTATCTCAAAATTTGCAGACCACCACAGGTATGGTTTTAGCATATAGAGATCTCTAAATTATGAATAAAAAAACAATTAAAAATAATTTTAACACAAACAGTCCCATTCTCACACCACATAAAAATACCCAATTAAAGAAAGCAGCCAAAGCTCTCATTGAGCCCAATAGGAGTCCTTGTGTCTAATCTATAAATCCAATGACTCAAGCTGCGCAAGGGCCTTAAATAGGTTACCACCTCTAACCTCTGATCTATGGCCTATATAATTAATTTGCTTGAGTCAGATTTATGGTACAATTGGAAATGTTTTGGTAGAGTTTTTAGGTGTAATAAATCATGCCCTTAGAAGCACAATTATGTTGGTAATTTATTTTGTAAGTTTGTGTTCCTTCCAATTTTTTAATGGGAACCTGTCACCAGATTTGGGGACTATAAGCTGCGGCCAATACCACTTTATTCCAAAATACTGTATATAAGAGCCCGGGACGCTCTGTATAACGTAAAAAACACTTTTATATTACTCACCCAGGGGGCGGTCCGGTCCAATGGGTGTTGCTGCTCTCCAGTGTGGCGCCTCCTCTCTGATGTAATCTTCGGCCTCCTTCTTCCCAGTCCAGTGTGGATGATGCGTCTACGTCATCCATAGAGTTGAGCGCGGTTCGAGGTTCGCCAATTTCATGTTCAAGTGATTTTGGGGGTTGTTCTAGATCGAACTAGAACTCGAGCTTTTTGCTAAAAGTTCGGCAGCTCGAGTTACGTCCGAGAACGGTTCGATCGCCATAAACGTGGCTTTTCACAGTAAGGCTATGTGCACATGTTGCTATCTGCATGTCTCCTGCGTCCCCAGCACAATCCCTCTCCCTTTCCTACTCACCGATCAAGGACGTCTCGCTCCCCTGCTGTCACAAATCTGCGGTGTCTTTTGCTCTTTAGAAAATGGCTGCTGCTTCATTAGTTAATTAGTTATTCTGTGATTTCCCCACCCACCAGCGCCTATGATTGGTTGCAGTCAGACACGTCCCCAAGCTGAGTGACAGCTGTCTCACTGCAACCAATCACAGCCGCCGGTGGGCGGGTCTATATCGTGCAGTAAAATAAATAAATAAATAAAAAAAAAATGCGTTCCCCCCATATTTGATACCAGCCAGGATAAAGCCACACGGCTGGAGGCTGGTATTGTCAGGATGTAGAGCGCCACGGTATGGGGAGCCCTCCAGTCTAACAATATCACCCTGCAGCCGCCCACAATTGCCGCATCCATTAGGTGTGACAGTCCTGCGGGACTCTTTCCGGCTCAA
Source organism: Anomaloglossus baeobatrachus (assembly GCF_048569485.1). Classification (NCBI taxonomy): domain Eukaryota; kingdom Metazoa; phylum Chordata; class Amphibia; order Anura; family Aromobatidae; genus Anomaloglossus; species Anomaloglossus baeobatrachus. Next base: position 33,639 of record NW_027442478.1, on the reverse strand, counting down.
CCCGAATTGCCCTGGTGCGGTGGCAATTGGGGTAATAATGAGTTTAATCATGGCAGGCGTCTCCCCGAGATACCTTTCATGATTATTTCAAATCTGTTTTATTATTAAGTTTATAAATCAAGCATACATCTTGAACATTTATAAAGATTATAAAACATAAACAGTGATCTCTCAGTTTCGGAATGACAAAAATAACATCACATTGTAGATTTCATTGGAACTCTATAAGCTATCCTTATGCTAACACTCCATGACAAACCATACACTAGAAATCAGAGTTCCAGCTAAACATGTCTTCCTGATAATTGACAAGACCACTCTCAGCATAAAACAATCCCCTTTTAAGTTATTGAATAAACATTTAAGAAAAAGTAGAAAACTAGAAAAAAAAAAAAAAAAGAACAGATATAAGCTTAGAAAAGAAGGAATCAAATAGAGTGAAGAAAGTAGGGTAAAGAGGGGGTGGGGGAAAAAGTGTGTGGGGAGAGGGGAAGACAAGGTATGTCACCATTTCTCATCCCAAATAACCTGCCAGACTCACCGTGAACTCAGGAGACTCCATGAACGTAATCCACGGTCCCCACACTGTGATAAATTTTTCCGTGAGCCCATTAAGTTCAGCTGTGAGTTCCTCCATTCTCTGGAGGTTTGCCATCTCCTCTACCCAGTCAGCTAACGTGGGGCATCTAGTCTGTTTCCAGTATCTGGGAATAATTATACGGGCTGCCGCTAAACAAAATCGCAGCAGGTCCCTCTTTTGTGACTTGAATGAACCTGGGAGGATAGAGAGGAGGGCCACCTGGGGAGATCTCTCCACCTCACCCCCACTCATCTTTTTATACAGAGAAAACACTGAGTCCCAGAATGGTTGCAATTTAGCACAGCTCCACCATATATGTAACATAGACCCTTTTTCTGTACCACATCTCCAGCACATGTCGGACACTGAGGGAAAGATAGCATGCAATTTGGTCGGGTATTGGTACCACCTTGTGAGAATTTTATAGTTTTTCTCTTGGGCGGCACAAGCCAGAGAAAGTTTGTGGGTCCACAGAAACGCCCTGCTCCATCTGTCCTCCGAAATGTCCTCTCCCAGTTCCTCTCCCCATCTATAGACAAATTTGGGTTTGTCCGACATGTCTCTCTGGTTCAGCATTTTATAAGTAAGAGAGATGACATGCCCAGGTGACGAACCCTGCAAGAACAATTTCTCAAATGGAGTAGGGGGGGTCCTCAACTTCCTCTCCCTGTCCTGGTTGGATAGAAACGATTTCAGCTGCATATATTCTATCCAGGAAACCTCTCTCCCTGTGGCCCGTAGAGATGCATAAGGGGGCAGGGTATTTCCCTGGAGCACATGAAAAAAACGAGTTTCCTCCACCCGAGCATATCCCAGAAATTTATTGGAATGAAGCCCAGGAGGGAACTCCTGGTTGCCAAAGAGGGGGGTAAGTGGACCTTTCCCCTGTGAGAGAGAACCCCTCTTAACCTCACCGTCCCACGTCCCCATCACTGTCCAAATAAACTCCATTCCCTTCTCTATCTGTGACCTACTCTCCTTTCCCATCCATGAGAGAAAGTGCAAAGGGACTCCCAATCCGTCCTGTTCGATCGCGACCCATTGTTTCGAGTTCCTATGGAAGTGCCAATCCATTATCCTCGTTAGAATAGTTGCCCTGTAGTATAACTGGAAATTTGGGAGCCCTGCCCCTCCATTATTTTTGTGTCTGGTAAGAGTTTTTATGCTTGTCCGAGGTCTCCTATTCCCCCAAACGAACCTTGACAAAGCCGTCCGAATTTTGGAAAAGTAACTCCCCGGCAGCTGAATAGGTACCGTTTGGAACAAGAAAAGAAACCTAGGAAGAACATCCATTTTAATAGCGTTGATACGCCCAAACCACGATAGTCTTTTTTTGTCGTACTTCTTTAAATCCCTAATTGTCCTCTCTAACAGGGGTAGAAAATTATGATGCATAATTTTTGTTGGATCCCGAGGTACAACTACCCCCAGATATTTTATAGCTGACGGTTGCCACTTAAAGGGAAAATTTTGGGTTGTACGGGCTAGATCTTCCGCCGACAGGGTCACATTCATAGCCTCTGATTTAGAGAAGTTCACTTTAAAATTACTTAAGTTACCAAACTCCTCGAACTCTTTGAGCAAAGACGGGAAGGATATGTGTGGCTGGGAAATAAACATGAGAAGGTCGTCAGCAAATAAAGCTAACTTGCGATTCCCTCCCCCGGCCTCTATCCCATGGATACTAGCATTATTTCTTATGGCGACCGCGAGATGCTCCATGACAATGACGTAGAGCAGAGGTGACAATGGACATCCTTGCCTTGTTCCATTGTGGACCTGAAACGATGACGACAGAAACCCATCCGTCCTAACTTTTGCTGAGGGTCTCGAATAAAGGGACGCAATCCTATCTAAAAAATTTTTGCCCAAACCCACCTGCTTTAGAGCGGCCATCATGAAATTCCAACTGACCCGGTCAAAGGCCTTCTCCGCATCCACTGAGAGTAAACACATGGGAAGAGAATGAGCCCTCGACCGAGTCATCAGGAGAAACAGTTTGTTGGTATTGTCACGCGCCTCCCGACCTTGTACGAACCCCACTTGATCTGTGTGTATTATCCCGGGCAAGGAAGGAGCAAGTCTGTTGGCTAAGGCTTTAGAAAAAAGTTTTAGGTCTAGATTGATCAGTGAAATGGGTCTGTAATTTGTAACTAACATGTGATCCTTCCCCGGTTTGGGGAGAACACATATATGGGCTTCGAGAGATTGCGCCACCCATTGGGAATTTTCTGAGATGGAATTAAATACTTTAGTCAAGAACGGGGATAGCTGAGTTTGGAATATTTTATAAAATTTAGGGGTGAACCCATCTGGACCCGGACTTTTGCCTGAGGGAGATTCTTTAATGATAGATGCCACTTCTGCTTCTGTAAAGTCCGTCTCTAAATTTTCAACCTCAGCGCTGGGTATAACCGGTAGGGCCGTTCTGGATACGTAGTCGTTTATTTTATTTTCTAATGCGTCATGTGGCATGTCTCCAAATTTGCCCTTTATGTTATATAGGTCTCTATAATACTTTTGGAACTGTTCCGCGATGAGAGTTGGGTTCTGAGTCGAAGAGCCGTCTGCTTGTTTAATCATGGGAATGTGGCTGGGGTCTCCCCTAGGGTGTAGAATCCTAGCTAGTGGTCTACCACATTTATCTGCATACTCATAGAGGAATCTTTTTATTCTAGTCCTATGTCGCTCATACTGTCGGTCGAGAATCGATTTAAGCTCCTCTCTATTTTTGACTAGCTCCGCCAGTGTCAAAGGTGATAATGTCTTCTTATGGGCCCTTTCCAGATCTGAAATATTCTGAAGTAGGGACAAAATGGTTTGGGCTCTCTCTCTCTTAAGCCTAGCCCCATGTTTGATCAAAACCCCTCTCGACACACATTTAAGTGCCTCCCACTGCACGGGAAGGGCTGTGGGGTCTTCTGAGTGTATTTCTAAAAATTCATCAATCGTGTTCTGTAGATCCTTCATGCACCCCTGATCCCCAAGCAGACTATCGTTCAGCCGCCAAGACCACGGCCTCCCTGCCCCATCTGGGATAGTAAGGCTCAGGAATATAGGAGCGTGGTCAGACCAGGATATACTGCCTATAGAGGCCTGTATCTGCCAAGTCAGAGCCTTTTGGCTCACAAGAAACAGGTCTATGCGGCTGTACGAGGAGTGAGCCGGGGAGAAGTATGTGTAGTCACGCTCCACTGGGTGTAACGTTCTCCACACATCTACCAATCGAAGCTCTTGTATTGAGCGTTTAACTTTTGTTAGCTTTCTGAGAGAGAGAAAATTGTGTCCGAAGTTGTATCTACCTTAGGGTCCAAAGTGAAGTTTAAATCGCCACCCACGATCACGGTCCCTTCTGCGAATTCATCCAATGATGACAGGAGAGAGGAGCAGGACGTCGCCGGATCTCTGTTTGGTAAATACCAATTGACAATGGTAAAGATAGATGAATTAACATTAATTTTCAGAAAAATGAATCTTCCCTCAGTGTCCACTCTCGTGTCCAGAACCGTGTGCACCAGGGCTTTATGGATGCCTATAGACACCCCTTTTGATTTTGACTCTGGGTTGGTGCTATGGACCCATTTGGTGTAATATCTGTCTTTAAAGTTAGGGAGGTGACCAGTTTTGAAATGTGTTTCCTGAATCAATAATATATGGACTCGTTTCTTATGCATGTCAAAGAATACCTGAGACCGTTTTTGTGGGACATTGAGGCCTCTCACATTCAATGAGCCAAAGGTAATCTGCGTCATTCTGAGGAGGAGGAACGGTGAGGAACCGGGAAGTAGGGTCAGAGGATGGGGATGGGAAGAGAGGTGTGGGTGGAGAGAATAGAGAAGGTTAGGAGAGGGGGAGAGAAAAAAAAAAAAAAAAAGAGGGGGGGGGGGTAGAAGGATTAAGTATATAAAGGAAACTACAAACAAAGAGAGAGTACCGTAGGCAACAAGGTCAAAGCACCTCTTGCCTGTAGGGTCGTAACGTGACCCTTATACTTGGTCAAATAGACTAGAGGTAAATGCAGAAAAATAAGAATCTCTATATACCAGGGATGTTAATCCTACGCCACTACCCTGTGGCGTGTTATCCCAATCAGGGAGGGAACTTTCCACAAAGGAGCCCCCTGCCCTGGACTAAAAAACAACTTTTAACTATATATATTTTGATTTGCAACTAAAGCTCTGTATAAAGAAGGGAGAAGGGGCTTTGAGAGGGTATTGTACCTTATAATGTTGAGGGGCGTCCCCCATTACACCCAGGAAGGAAGGAGGGAACCCCCCACCCCCCTGTCCAGGGCGATACAATAACCCCACAACGCGAAATTCCCATCAGGACCAGGGGATAGACTCCATCGTACTGTGATCCTATAACCAAAAACATACTAGAACAATTTAATCCACCATTCTCTTATACATCAGACCGGCCTCCCTCCTCTTTCTCTACGAGAGCCACGCATCCGATCACCGGCTGGGACGGTGACTCCCCCCCCCATTGGAAAGTCCGGCCAGTCCTCTATAGGCACTAATGGAATGTCCAAGGCCGCGGTGAACGAGGGTAAATCCGCCGGAGACCGAAGAACATGCATTCGTCCCGCGTGCCGAACCTGCAGGCGGAAGGGGAACCCCCAGCTATATGGAAACTCGTATGAGCGGAGAATGTCCAGCAGAGGTTTAAGAGCTCTTCTCCTTTGTAAGGTAAAACGGGATAGATCTTGTAGAATCTGGATTTGGCTCCCCTCATACGATGGTGATACTCCACTGCGGAGCTTAAACAGAATGGCCTCCTTAATAACATAGCGGTGGACCCTACAGATCACATCCCGAGGTCGGTCGTTCTGGGCTGGTTTGGGGCCCAACGCTCTATGCGCTCTATCCAATTCCAGGGGTTGGCTTGATGGTTCACCCAGAATATTATTGAAGATCACTTGAAGGGTGCCATGTAAGTCCTTGGACTCGACAGACTCAGGCAGGCCGCGCACTCTGAGATTGTTTCTTCGGCCCCTATTTTCAGCATCATCCATTGCTTCAACCACGTATTGTATTTGGCGGGAGTGTTGTTCTAATAGTGCCCCGTGGGCCTGTGAAGTGTCCTCCATATTCTGAATTTTAGCTGCCTGCACTTGACTCTGGGTGTCCACTCTCTCCACCTCCCCCTTCAGGGCTGACAGCTCTGTGCGGTACGCCTGCTCCAGCCTGGTTATATATGCCTCCATATCTTCCCTGGTGGGTATAGCTGAGAAACGTGCCCGCATCTCATTAAGCTCTGTCAGAACTCCTGACTCTTGTGTTGTTGTTATGGCTGGCCCTGACCCTGCATGCTTGTCTGCATCTGGTAACTTTAGATTTATGTTGTGCTTCTCCCTGGGTATGGTCTCACTTCTGTCAGGGACCTGTAACTCATTTGCAGTGCAGTGTCCCCCCTCCTGAAATTCCTCACACTCCTGCATGTGTGTTATAGGAAAGGACGTTACTTCCCCCTCCAGAGGCCTCCAGGCTTCAGGGCTACTGTTTATATCAGCAGGCACTTCCCCCGTGCTTCTCACTCCGGGTTTCCCCTGTACCTGCAATCTTGGGCTGTCTGGCCTTATCTTCTGTATCTCCTCTTCACTCTGGGTGGCCTCTCCTCTCAGTCGCGTCAGCTGCTGAGCCTTTCCCTGCATCTCCATAGCTGCCATCTCACTGCTGCACGCTGAGCTCACCTCCTGTGTAGCCTTAGCAGCCATCTTGGGTGCCACCTGTGAAGCTTCTCTCTGCCCCGGCCTGGATAAAAAGTGTTTGATCCCTCTCTCCTCCGATTGTGAAGCTCTGCTGCTGCACCCCTGGGATCTCCCTCGTCTCCTCCGCTGCATAGCCTGTGTTGCAGAGTCCTCAGTTGCGTGGATCATCAGTTATAAAGTCCAGTGGCAGGAGCTAAGACAAGTCACGTCCTCACTCCTTCATAGCCAGGACACGCCCCTACCTTTCATGATTAAACTGAAAGTGAAAGTAAAGAAACACACACACCGAAAAATCCTTTATTTGGAATAAAAGACAAAAAAACAACCCTGGTTCACCCCTTTATTAATCCCAAAAATACCCCTCCAGGTCCGAAGTAATCCACACGACACTGGTAGCTCTGCTCTCTCAAGATGTACTGGCTCCATAGCAATGAAGTGACTCATGCGGGTAGCAGAGACTTCAGTCAGCACAGCAGGCTTCAAGATTAGAAAATGTGCCTGTGTATATGGTAACAGGCAATAGACTAGAGGGTAAAGTGCATGCCTACGAAGCATAACGTCGGGAGTTCTAGTCCCGGTAAAGAATTTAATTTTTTTTTTTATAATTTTAAATTATAATTATTATCTATTTTATAAAGTGAAAGTAAATAAACACACACCGCGAAAAATCCTTTATTTGGAATAAAAGACAAAAGAACACAGTTTCACCATTTTATTAAAATCCTCCAATACCCCTCCAGGTCCGAAGTAATCCACACAACACTGTCATCTCTACTACAGAACACGAGCCCTCTGCATGAGCTTCACATAGCAATGACGTGAATCACATGGTCAGCTGAGACTTCAGCAATCCAGACTTCAAGAATATCAATTCTGCCTATCATTCAGATTAGAGGCAATAGCTGAGTGGATAGAGAGCTCCCCTAGGAAGCATAAGTTTGCGAGTTCTGGAACTGGTAAATTTTATTAATTTTTTTTTTTAATTTTAAATTATATTTATAATAATATAGTTATAAATATAATTTAATTATGCACTGAGGGGAGGAGCCAGACATCAGCTGTGAGCTCTCTCTCTCTCTCCTTTCTCTCTCTCCTTTCTCTCTCTCCTTTCTCTCTCTCGCCTTTCTCTCTCTCTCCTTTCTCTCTCTCTTTTTCTCTTTCTCTCCTTTCTCTTTCTCTCCTTTCTCTCTCTCCTTTCTCTCTCTCCTTTCTCTCTCTCTCCTTTCTCTCTCTCCTTTCTCTCTCTCTCCTTTCTCCTTTCTCTCTCTCCTTTCTCTTTCTCTCCTTTCTCTCTCTCCTTTCTTTCTCTCTCCTTTCTCTCTCTCCTTTCTCTCTCTCCTATCTCTCCTTTCTCTCTCTCCTTTCTTTCTCTTCTCTCTCTTCTCTCTCTTCTTTCTCTCTCTTTCTCTTCCTTCTCTCTTTCTCTTTCTCTCTCTCCTTTATTTCTCTCTCCTTTCTCTCTCTCTCTCCTTTCTTTCTCTCCTTTCTCTCTCTCCTTTCTTTCTCTTCTTTATCAACTTTCTCTTTCTCTTCTTTCTCTCTCTCTCTTTCTCTTCTTTCTCCTCTTTTGCGTCTTTCTCTTTCTCTCTCTTACTCTCTTCTCTCTCTCTTACTCTCTCTTCTCTCTCTCTCTTTCTCAGACCTGGCGATGATCAGCTGATGCGGTCACCTGACGGAATCAGCTGACACTATAAGTCAAGCGGTGAGGCCGGCTTTTTACCGCCCGGCCAGCTAAACTATCAGCTGATGCTGTCAGACAGGAGTCTGCACTGAAGTGTGTATTTTTTTTTTTTTTTGCACTGATGCATCAGCTGATTGTATAAAAGCCGTTTATACAATCAGCTACTGTGTCATGTGATTCAGTCCCTTGAACCTGAAACATCATCTGATCGCTTTGCCTTCCAGCAAATCGATCAGATGATATTGGATCCGGATTGGACGGCTCGGGACCCTTGACCCAGGATTACTGCGGAGGGGGGTTCTTTATTTCAATAAAGATTGAGTCACTAATTGTGTTGTGTTTTATTTCTAATAACAATATTTTTCTGTGTGTTGTTGTTCTTTTTATCGGTACTAGAAATTCATGGTGGCCATGTCTAATATTGGCGTGACACCATGAATTTCAGGCTTAGGGCCAGTTGATAATATACAGCTAGCCCTAACCCCATTATTACCCAGCAAGCTACCGTCACCAGGGCTGTTGGAAGAGTTGGATACAGTGCCAGATGATGGCGCTTCTATGAAAGCGCCATTTTCTGAGGCGGCTGCAGACTGCAATTCGCAGCAGAGGGGACCAGAAAGCTCAGGCCAACCTGTGTTGTGGATTCCAATCCCCAGCTGCCTAGCTGTACCTGGCTGGACACAAAAATATGGTGAAGCCCACGTCATTTGTTTTTGAATTATTTCATGAAATTCATGAAATAATTAATAAAGGAATTACCTATATTTTTGGTTCCCAGCCGGGTACAAATAGGTAGCTGGGGGTTGGGGGCAGCTCGTAGGTGCCTGCTGTACCTTGCTAGCATACAAAAATATGGCGAAGCCCAAATAAATTTTTTGAGGGGCAAAAAGTCCTGGATACAGTCCTGGATGGAGTATGCTGAGCCTTGTAGTTCTGCAGCTGCTGTCTGTCTGTATGGAGGAGAGCAGACAGCAGCTGCAGAACGGCAAGGCTCAGCATGCTCCATTCACTAGTGTATGCAGGAGAGCAGACAGCAGCTGCAGAACTACAAGGCTCAGCATACTCCATCCAGGACTGTATGCAGGAGTTTTTTGCCCACCAAAAAAAATGACGTGGGCTTCGACATGTTTTTGGATGCTAGCCAGGTACAGCAGGCAGCTACGGGCTGCCCCCAGCTGCCTATTTGTACTCGGCTGGGAACTAAAAATATAGGGAAGCACATTTTTTTTAATTATTTAACGAAATTAAAAAAAAGAAATGACGTGGGCTTCGCCCAATTTTTGTGTCCAGCCAGGTACAACTAGGCAGTTGGGGATTGGAAACCGCAACACAGGTTAGCCCGAGCTTTCTGGGCGCCTCTGCTGCGAATTACAGTCCGCAGCCGCCCCAGAAAATGGCGCTCTCATAGAAGCACCATCATCTGGCGCTGTATCCAACTCTTCAAACAGCCCTGGTGACGGTGGCTTGCTGGGTATTCATCATGAGTTAATACTAGCTTTGTTTTACTAGCTAGTATTAAGCCAGAGATTCTTAATGTCAGGCAAGTTTGACCCAGGCATTAAGAATCTCCAATAAAGGGTTAAAAAAAGACACCACACAGAGAAAAAATACTTTAATAGAAATAAATACACAGACACATTAGAGACTCCATGTTTATTACTCCCTCTTATCCCTCCACGATCCATGGTCTTCTGTCTTCTTTCTCCTTCAACACATGCAGCTCTGCTCCATCAGCAGCGCTGCATTGGAAGAAGGCGGTGTTGTTCCCCGTGCAGTGTTTTCTTTTCACTCCGCGAGTGAGAAGGAGCTGCTGCCTGTAAGTGGTGACGTCACCACTGACAGGCGCGTTGCTATAGCAACGGTGATCTCCGTTATTGACCGGCTGTGGCAGCTGGTTTATAACGGAACGGGGAAGCAGACTGGGAACCCGATCGCGTGCCAGAGCATGTCGCCGGCACATGGAGATACACAAACGATCACCGTGTACTGGAGAGATGCACTGAAAAGTCCTACATGACGCGTCATAGTCATGTGACCAGTCTGTAGCCAATGAGATAACAGACACGTGACTGGTCACATGGCTATTTTGACGTCACGATAGGTCCTGTCATCACTGCTGGTTACCAGGAGGACGCAGTGATCATCGGATGGAATAGCAGCAGGAGACAGAGTGCAGGACGGATTGCGGAGACCGGTAAGTGTTATGGCAATGTGTTTTTATGTGTTTGTGATTGGCTCCCATTGTTTCCTATGGGGTTTGACCGGTTCGCTCATCTAGTCATCCACACAAGCCGATATTGCGGTCCTGCGCAGGCGCACTTTGATCTGCCCTGCTGAGGGCAGATCATAATACTGTAATGCACAAGTGCGAGGAAACGTTAATGACTGCTGTTATTCACCCCTTATTACCCTAATTGCCACCACACCAGGGCAATCGGAAAGAGTTGGGTAAAGTGCCGACATTGTCACATCTAATGAATGTGGCAATCCTGGGTGGCTGTGGACTGCTATTTTTAGGCTGGGGGGGCACAATAACCATGGACCGACCAATCCTGAGAATACCAGCTCCCAGATGTCCGCTTATTATGACTTCGTATCAAAATGGGAGAGGGGGGAGGACCGCAGACCATTTTTTAAAAAATATTTATTTAAATATTTTTTATTTTTAAAAGCTGCTTGCGGTTCCTTTTTATTTTGATACACAGCCACGATAACATGCAAAAAAGGGGGCTGCCTACAGCTGTATGCCTTGTCCTTGTTGGGACGACCCTACGCCATTTTTTTAATTTATTTATTTCTCTGACGCCTCATTGGGGGACACAGGACCATGGGTGTTATGCTGCCTATCCATAGGAGAACACTAAGTAGATGCAAAAGCATAGCTCCTCCTCTGCAGTATACACTCCTTGGCTGGGCCAGGCAAGCTCAGTTTTAGCTTAGTGTCTGTGAAGTAAACTGTGGAGAGAAAAAGCGCAATAGGGTCTTACCCGGTATATATCCGGGGAAAATAGAGGGAATGTACTCACCTCAAGTAGTTGTGACAGTCACAACTACTATGAAAGCTTATGTTGTAGAGATGAAATCTGCTGCAGCCCCCGTAGTTAATAGCAGAGAACAATAGAGAAGGGGTTTATGCCGCGCTGTTCATCAGGAAGGAGGACAAAGAGATGGTCAATGTTCCTTTATTGTAGCTTGTGTCTACGCGTTTCAGGAGCTCTGCTCCCTTCATCAGGACATACAGCACAAAAAAAACATATCTCTATGAGATATGTTTTTTTTGTGCTGTATGTCCTGATGAAGGGAGCAGAGCTCCTGAAACGCGTAGACACAAGCTACAATAAAGGAACATTGACCATCTCTTTGTCCTCCTTCCTGATGAACAGCGCGGCATAAACCCCTTCTCTATTGTTCTCAGCTTAGTGTCTGTAGGAGGCACTTCCTTTCAAGGTTTGTTATTTTTTGAGGGCAACGGTTTCCTTTTGGGACCAATCTCCCACTACCATCAGCGGGCGGGAACGTGGAGTGTCGCCTCCACGTACCCCCTCCTGCGACGCTGGATCCTGGGCTGAACGACGGGTTCCACAGACACCGATTTTCCAAAGCCCAGGGTAGAGGCCTGTGCCCTATAGCCCATTCCACAGCCCCTCTTTGCAGGCTCTGAGTTGAAGATGGCACCAATTCCTCAGCCCCTCTTTGCAGGAGTTGAATATGACACCGACACAGCAAGCTGACTCTGCTATTTTCACTGCCTGGACGGAAGCAGTGTTTTAAGGTGAGATCACACCTGACTGGTTTCCCAGACAAAGGGAGAAAAGACGCTGCAGGGAAGGTTCCCAGGACATTTACAGTATTTATTATGTGCAAGGAGCAAGGATCCTTCACACACAGTGTTAACTTTTCTCTAGCTTGCTGGCTAGAGGAGGGGGAAGTTCTGCTGTTTGCAGAAAGTCTTGCAGATAATCTCCTGGTGGCAGGGGGGGTGGGCCCAGGGCTCAGGGACTCACGCTGTTTTATTTGCTCTGTTTATTTGCTCCAGCAGAAAAGCCGGCTGATAACCACCAGTGACAAGCTGTGTGCTGACTGGAGGGAGAGGGAGGAAAACTATCAGAAGCTCCCTTCCTGCCGTTTTTTTTTTTTACTACCCACAGCAGGGGGGGGCACACTGACTCATTTTCCCGCTCTTTTAGCGCTAAGCCCCCCCCCGCGGCTGCGATAAGCCCCGCCCCCCCAGGAAAGCGTGGAAGATCTCCATAGAGCTTTATCCTTCCTGAGGACAGGGCCATCGGCTGATTCTGGTGAGGTACTTGCTTCAATTGTAGCTCTGCTGAGCATTGCTCCCCCTCCTGGCATACTCCTATTAGGAACATGCAGAAATCTAAGGGCACTAAGAGTACTAAGGCCCACATAGTCTATTATTCAGCCTGCACTGCCTGCCACGCTGAGCTACCACGTAAACACACCTCTTCTCTCTGTGAGTCCTGTGCCCCTATAGCCCCCCAAGACCCCCCTGCCACCACCGCCGCAACCGTCAGCCCAGAGCCGAGGGCCCCCAGCCCACCGGAATGGGCACAGTTTCTGTCCCAATCCATGGAAAAACTGTCACAGAACCTGGTTCTGGCTATGCAATGTCGTCCTCCCCACCCTTCTGGGTCCCTGGACGGAACGCAGCCTGAGGAACCCCTATGGAGGATCCTTCTGAGGTAATCCGGGCACATGCTTCACCGGTTGCAGGGATCAGGAAAAGAGCACACGGCCGGGTGTCTCCAGCGGGCTCTCCCTCGGGAGCACACAGGGCAGGCTCTCCCACACGCTCCACGGCTTCTGAAGAGCTGGAGGAGGGAGAATGCTGTTTGTACCAGGAGGATTCCTTGGTTTTAGCCTCCCCAGATGATCAAACTGCAATAGACTCCCTTATAACAGCAATCAACCAAACTCTGCATGTGGAGGATCCCCCATCCACTACCACTGACCATGCGGTCTCCTTTAAGAGGGCAAGGAAACCCAAAAAGGTTTTCACTGATCACCCAGAGTTTCAGGGTATCCTCACAAAGCAAAGGGAGAAGTCTGACAGGTGCTTCGGTAACCGAAAACTCATGGAGTCCCGGTACCCTTTTGTCTCACCTGCCCCTAAGGGCTGGGCCGATCCGCCCTCGGTCGACCCCCCGGTCTCCCGCCTTACCACAAAGACGCTCCTGTCTTTACCCGATGGTTCCTCCATCAAGGACCCGACAGACAGACAGGTGGAGCACCTCGCCCGCTCTACTTTTGAGGCTGCGGGTTCCTCCCTCTCGCCCTCCTTTGCCTCTGTGTGGGTCGCAAAGGCGATCTCTGTCTGGGCAGACTCCCTTAACACTTCACTTGAGGAATCCCAGTTCACTCATACCTTCACAGAGGTAACAGCTCAAATTGCCGCTGCGGCGGAGTACCTCATCCAGGCCTTCATGGACGCTGCTACCTGCGCAGCGTTTGCCGCCTCAAATACCATAGCCATCCTTAGAGCACTCTGGCTCCGACAATGGCGAGTGGACTCTGCCTCCAAGAAGTCTCTCACGGGCCTTCCCTTTTTTCCAGACCGATTGTTTGGCGAACGTCTGGACAAGTTCATTTCTGACGCCACAGGAGGAAAGAGTACCTCCCTCCCCCAGCTGAAGTCCAGGACGTCCTTCACCAGACGTCCACAGTCCTCGTTCCACTCCTTTCGGAACTCATTTGGTTGGTCGACATCCCGTGCTGTCCCCGCCACCAGCCGCGGACTACGCAGGGACCGACCTTCTCAGCTCTCCCCGAAACCCACTTTGTCATGGCAGCCTAGACCGAAACAGTCCAGGACTAGGGAGACTCGGCCACGACGTTTTCCCCCCTCATGACTCCTTCGGCGCCCCGGAAGACACACTCATTATAGGAGGTCGACTGCGGCTCTTTCAACACATCTGGGCTGCCGCCTCAGACGACAAATGGGTGCGAGACCTTGTGTCTTCCGGTTACCACATAGAATTTCGGACCCGACCCCCGAGTCGGTTCTTTCTCTCAAACCCCCCAAAGACTCGAAAACGACGCAAAGCTTTTTTCTCAGCAATCCACTCGCTCCAAACAGCAGGAGTTATAATACCTGTCCCAGACGACGAGAAGTTCGGGGGTTTTTATTCCAACCTCTTTGTGGTCCCCAAAAAGGATGGGTCAGTTCGACCCATCCTGGACCTCAAACACCTAAACAAACATGTGCACGTACGGAGATTCAGAATGGAGTCCCTAAGGTCCATTATTGCATCCATGGTCAAAGGGGAATTCCTCGCCTCCATAGACATCAAGGACGCGTACCTGCACATACCCATCACCCCAGATCACCAAAAGTTCCTCCGCTTCGCAATTCAGGACTCCCACTTTCAATTCGTAGCTCTACCCTTCGTCCTTGCCACCGCACCAAGGGTCTTCACCAAAGTCATGGCGGCCGCCATGAGCGTCCTTCACGCCAGGGGAGTAGTCGTTCTCCCTTACTTGGACGACCTCCTCATCAAGGCCCCCTCCTTCCGCGACTGCTCAACCAGCGTACAGATCACTGTGGACACCCTATCCCGCTTAGGGTGGCTAGTGAATCTGGACAAATCATCCCCGATCCCATCACGATCCATCACCTTCCTGGGCATGTCCCTGGACACCCGTCGGGGCTTGATCCTTCTCCCTCAGGACAAGGCAATCGCTCTTCAACGAGCGGTACGCTGCCTTCTACGTCCTCCGTCTCGCTCCATTCGATTCAGCATGAAGGTGCTCGGCAGGATGGTGGCGGCTATGGAATCAGTACCCTTTGCTCAACTGCACCTCCGCCTACTGCACCTAGCCCTTCTAGCGGCCTGGGACAAGAGCCCCTTCTCCCTGGACAGACATCTTCACCTGACGCCTTCAGTCAGGTACGCACTCCGCTGGTGGCTTCGGTCCTCATCCCTATCGAAGGGGAGATCTTTTCTCCCAGTGAACTGGCTGGTCCTGACCACGGACGCCAGCCTCCTAGGCTGGGGAGCAGTGTACCGGCACCACACTGCTCAAGGACGTTGGACGCCCCAGGAGTCTTTCCTACCCATAAACATCCTGGAACTCCGCGCGATCTTCCTCGCGCTCAGAGCGTTCTGCCCTCTGCTAGCGGGTCGTCAGATTCGAGTCCATTCAGACAATGCGACAGCTGTAGCCTATATCAATCGGCAGGGGGGCACCCGCAGCAAAGCGGCTTATCTCGAGGCCCACAAGATCCTCAGCTGGGCCGAATCGACGGGATCAGTGATATCAGCGGTACACATACCGGGGGTAGAAAACTGGGCAGCAGACTTTCTAAGTCGCCAAGGCCTGGCCGCCGAAGAATGGTTTCTCCACCCAGATGTGTTTCTACACATCTGCACTCGCTGGGGCACACCAGACGTGGACCTAATGGCCTCAAGGTTGAATGCAAAGGTACCCGCGTTCATAGCCAGGTCACGCGACCCGCAGTCCATCGGCGCAGATGCTCTAGTCTGCTCCTGGCACCACTTCCGCCTGCCTTACATATTTCCACCTCTACCCCTGCTGCCGCGGGTAATCAGGAAGATCAAGGCAGAGGGAGTCCCCAGACTGGCCCAGGCGCGCCTGGTATGCCGAATTAGTACAAATGCTCACAGACGCACCGTGGCGCCTTCCAGACATCCCAGACTTGCTGACCGAAGGGCCCATTTCCCATCAGAACTCCAGAGCCCTGAAGCTGACGGCATGGCCATTGAGACCTGGGTATTAACAAGAGCGGGATTCTCTCCCGCGGTTATTTCCACCATGATCAGTGCCCGAAAGCCTGCTTCATCCCGCATTTACCACCGTACGTGGAAAATCTTCCTTTCATGGTGCAGGGAAACTAACGTCCAGCCTATGCCTCCGGCCATCCCCAGAATTCTCGACTTTCTACAGTCTGGCTTGCAAGTGGGGTTGGCTCTCAGTTCCCTTAAAGGGCAGGTTTCAGCGCTCTCAATCTTCTACCAATGCCGCCTGGCTCAAAAACCGCAAGTCAAGACCTTCCTCCAGGGCGTTTCCCATCTAGTTCCCCTGTACAAACGGCCGCTGGAACCATGGGACCTCAACCTCGTTCTGGATGGTCTCCAGAGGTCTCCCTTTGAACCCCTCAAGGAATCCTCCCTTGCTCTTCTGTCCTGGAAGGTAACATTCCTGGTGGCAATTGCGTCCATCAGACGGGTTTCGGAGCTAGCAGCACTCTCTTGCCGCGAGCCTTTTCTGATCTTTCACCAGGACAAGGTGGTTCTGCGCCCCCTTCCGGATTTCCTTTCAAAGGTTCTTACCCAGTTTCATTTGAACGAGGACATTGTTCTGCCTTCCTTTTGTCCACACCCGGTTCATAGGGTGGAAAGGTCTCTGCATTTGTTACACCTTCGTCAGAGCTCTCAGATATTAAGTATCCAGGACAGCCCCCTTTAGGAAAACTGACTCTTTGTTCGTCATTCCTGAGGGTCCAAAGAAGGGACAGGCAGCTTCAAAGGTGACGCTGGCTCGCTGGATTCGCTCTGCGATCCAGGAAGTCTACCGCTTGCAACTCAAGCCCATTCCTAGTGGGCTGCGGGCTCATTCTACGCGAGCAGTTGGTGCTTCGTGGGCCATTCGGCATCAGGCTTCAGTGGAACAGGTGTGTAAGGCTGCGACCTGGTCTAGCCTACATACGTTTTCAAAGCATTACAGAGTCCATACCCAGGTTTCAACTGAGGCAAATCTGGGTAGGAAAATTCTGCAAAAGGCAGTAGAGCACCTCTCTCAGTAGGCGCTCCAGGCTGTCTGGGACTGGTTCCTAGTCCTTGGGTTGTGTTGTCTTCTTTTATGTTTCCCACCCATGGACTGCTTTAGGACGTCCCATGGTCCTGTGTCCCCCAATGAGGTGTCAGAGAAAAGCGGATTTTTGTGTACTCACCGTAAAATCGTTTTCTCTTAGCCATCATTGGGGGACACAGCACCCACCCTGTTTCCCTGTTGGGCCTTGGTTCTCTCAGTACTTTATTTGTTTATGACTCTTTTTTTCTCATGTTCCTCTGTTGAGGTAAGTTTTTACTGGCTTTTTCTCCTACTGCTTGTGTACTAAAAGTGAGCTTGCCTGGCCCGGCCAGGGGGTGTATACTGCAGAGGAGGAGCTATGCTTTTGCATCTACTTAGTGTCCTCCTATGGATAGGCAGCATAACACCCATGGTCCTGAGCCCCCAATGATGGCTAAGAGAAAACGATTTTACGGTGAGTACACAAAAATCCGTTTTTTTACACCAATCTAAATGCAGACAGCATGTGCATCTAGATTGAAAGCTGTCTTTTACAGTCCGAGTCTGTCCAACACTAGTCAATAGACAAACAAAAAGTGCATAGTGCTCATATTGTTGTGTAAGCAGAAATATGATATGTAAAATAAAACATGACATGCCATAAGGCAAGCAAAGTCAAGAAATTAAAAAACTAAATTATTGCGTAAATGTATTAAATATTAGTTGTATCCTAACTATGATGAAATTGTTGTGCAATGTTTTTCTCCACTTTTCTTAGATAATAATCTTTTTTCTTATTTTCTCATAGGCACTTCATTCAGGGAAAAGACCCAATCAAAGTCAACATCTAAGTCACTGAGCGGGTCGAGTGAAATACCTCAAAATTTGCAGACCACCTCAGGTATGGTTTTAGCATATACAGATCTCTAAATTATGGATAAAAAACAATTAAAAATAGTTTTAACACAAACAGACCCATTCTCACACCACATAAAAATACCCAATTAAATAAAGCAGCCAAAGCTCTCATTGAGCCCAATAGGAGTCATTGTGTCCAATCTATAAATCCAATGACTCAAGTTGCGCAATGGCCTTGAATAGGTTACCACCTCTAACCTCTGATCTATGGCCTTTATAATTAATTTGCTTGAGTCAGATTTATATTACAATTGGACATGTTTTGGTAGGGTTTTTAGGTGTTCCATCTCATGCAGAGTCTTTGTTTTCTCAATGTCCCTGATGTGCTCACGGACTCCCACCTTTAACCCCCTAACCTCTGGACGATTTTTCCGTTTTTGTTTTTTGCTCCCCATTTCCAAAAGCTGTAACTTTTTATTTTTCCGTCAATTTTGCCATGTGAGGGCTTGTTTTTTGCAGGACGTATTGATCTTTTAAATAAAACCATGAGTTTTGCCATGTATGGTACTGAAAAACTGCAAAAAATTTCCAAGTACGGAAAAATTGCAAAAATGTGCGATTATTGTACAACTGTTTGTGGGGTACTTTATTCACCATGTTCACTGTATGGTATAACTGATGTGTGGGTGTGATGCTTCATGTCAGTACGAGTTTGTAGATACCAAACGTGAATAGGTTTACTTTGATCTAAGTGATTAAAATATTTCAAAAGTTTGTCCCAAAAAAGTGGTGCCCTCTTCGCGCCATTTTCTGCGACTCAGTGTTCTCATTTTTCGGTATATGGGGCTCAATTATGGCTTATTTGTTGCATCTCTGACTGACGTTTTTAACTGTACCATTTTTGCAGAGATGCTACGTTTTGACCCCCTGTTATTGCATTTCGCTTAAAATTTGCGATGACCAAAAAACTTAACTTTGGCGTTTGGAAGGTGTTTTTTTTTGCCGCTACGCCGTTTACCTATCAGGTTAATTGATTTCATATTTTGATACAGTGGGCATTTCTGAACTCGGCGATTCCAAAAAAGATTATATTTTTTATTTTTTTAACCCTTTGATTTTCAGTGGGGCGAATGGGGAGTGATTTTAAACTTTTGTTTTTTATTTTATTTTTTACAACTTTTTTTTAAACTTTTTTTATTTGACTTGTCGCCCCTAGGGGATTATAAGCATTATCCGTCTGATCGCTTTTTCATTCCTGCTGGTCAGAGCTGCAGAGCTCTCATCAGCTGAAATGCTGCTTTCCTGTTACAGCCAGACAGCTGTAACAGAAAGTGAGTTATGATAGTGACAGGAGTCATCACATAACCGTGTGCTACCATGGCAACCATCGGCTTTTCGTGATCGCGTTACGGAGCCTCCGATGGAGGCGGGTAAAGGCTATTTTCCCCGCCGTAGCCATTTACATCTCGCTGTCAGTATTTGAGCGGGTCCACCCGCGCTTGTAAGCCACACATGTCTGCTGTTCAAATCAGCAGAAGTGCGGGATTCGCCACCAGCTTATTACAACAGCAGACAGTGATTACACCGACATTATCTGGGACGTACCCAGTGCGTCCAATGTCTGTAAGAGGTTAAGTCCCTTGTGGTCATTCCTATGTAGATTTTCTGGCATGGATACTGGGTGTAATAAATCACGCCCTTAGAAGCACAAGTATGTAGGTGATTAATTTTGTAAGTTTGTGTTCCTTCTGATTTTTTAATGGGAACCTGTCACCAGATTTGGGGACTATAGGCTGTGGCCAATATCACTGAGTTCTTATATACAGTATTCCAAAATACTATATATGAAAGCCCAGGATGCTCTGTATAACATAAAAAAACACTTTTGTAATACTCACTTAGGGGGCGGTCCGTTCCGATGGGTGTCGCTGCTCTCCAGTGCGGCGCCTCCTCTCTGCTGCAATCTTCGGCCTCCTTCTTCCCAGTCCAGTGGGGATGATGCGTCTACGTCATCCACACAAGCCGACATTGTGGTCCTGCGCAGGCGCACTTTGATTTGCCCTCCTGAGGGCAGATCAACATACTGTAATGCACAAGTGCGAGGAAAGGTTAATGACTGCTGTTATTCACCCCTTATAATCCTAATTGCCACCGTACCAGGGCAATCGGAAAGAGTCGGGTTAAGTGCTGGAATTGTCACATCTAATGAATGTGACAATCCACGGTGGCTGCGGTCTGCTATTTTTAGGCTGGGGGGGCATAATAACCATGGACCGACCAATCCTGAGAATACCAGCTCCCAGCTGTCCGCTTATCATGACTGGTACCAAAATGGGGGGGAATAAAGGACCGCAGACCATTTTTTAAAAATTATTTATTTAAATATTTTTTGTTTTTAAAAGCCGCATGTGGTTCCTTTTTTTTTTGATACACAGCCAAGATAACATGCAAAGTTGGGGGCTGCAGCTGTATGTAAATATTAATTGTATCCTAACTATAATGAAATTGTTGTACAATGATTTTCTCCACTTTTCTTAGATAATAATCTTTTTTTCTTATTTTCTCATAGGCACTTCATTCAGGGAAAAGACCCAATCAAAGTCAACATCTAAGTCACTGAGCGGGTCGAGTGAAGTACCTCAAAATTTGCAGACCACCACAGGTATGGTTTTAGCAAATACAGATCTCTAAATTATGGATAAAAAAAAACAATTAAAAACAGTTTTAACACAAACAGTCCAATTCTCACACCACATAAAAATACCCAATTAAAGAAAGCAGCCAAAGCTCTCATTGAGCCCAATAGGAGTCCTTGTGTCCAATCTATAAATAAAGTGACTCAAGTTGCGCAAGGGCCTTAAATAGGTTACCACCTCTAACCTCTGATCTATGGCCTTTATAATTAATTTGCTTGAGTCAGATTTATGGTACAATTGGAAATGTTTTGGTAGGGTTTTTAGGTGTACCGTCTCTTTTTCTCAATGTCCCTGATGTGCTCACGGACTCCCACCTTTAACCCCCTAACCCCTGGACGATTTTTCCGTTTTTGTTTTTTGCTCCCCTTCTTCCGAAAGCTGTAACTTTTATTTTTCCATCAAACTTGCCATGTGAGGACTTGTTTTTTGCAGGACGTATTGATCTTTTAAATAAAACCATGAGTTTTACCATATATTGTACTGGAAAACTGCAAAAAATTTACAAGTACGGAAAAGTTGCAAAACAGTGCGATTGTACAACTGTTTGTGGGGTACTTTATTCACCATGTTCATTGTGTGGTATAACTGATGTGTGGGTGTGATGCTTCATGTCAGTACAAGTTCATAGATACCAAACATGAATAGGTTTACTTTAATCTAAGTGATCAAAATATTTTAAAGTTTGTCCCAAAAAACTGGTCCACTTTTTCCACCATCTTCTGTGACTCGTAGTGTTCTTATTTTTCGGGATATGGGGCTCATTGATGGCTTATTTCTTGCGTCTTGTGCTGACATTTTTAACTGTAGCATTTTTGCGCAGATGCTACTTTTTGACCCCCTGTTATTGCATTTTGCTGAAAATGTGCGACGACCGGAAAACTTATCTGGCATTTGGAAGGTTTATTTTGCCGCTACGCCGTTTACCTATCAGGTTAATTGATTTTATGTTTTGATAGATTGTACATTATGAACTCGGCGATTCCAAATAAGTGTAAACTTTTTATTTCTTTGTCGCTCCATTGGGAGACCCAGACAATTGGGTGTATAGCTTATGCCTCCGGAGGCCACACAAAGCACTACACCAAAAGTGTAAAGCCCCTCCCCTTCTGCCCATACACCCCCCGTGCATCACGGGCTCCTCAGTTTTTATGCTTTGTGCGAAGGAGGCTGACATCCACGCATAGCTCCACATCTTAGTCAGCAGCAGCTGCTGACTAGGTCGGATGGAAGAAAAGAGGGCCCATAACAGGGCCCCCAGCATGCTCCCTTCTCACCCCACTCTGGTCGGTGGTGTTGTTAAGGTTGAGGTACCCATTGCGGGTACACGGCAGGAGCCACATGCTGTTTTCCTTCCCCATCCCTTAATGGGCTCTGGGTGAAGTGGGATCTAATCGGTCTCCAGGCACATGAGACCGTGCTCCCTCCGCAGCCCCTGGGGAATCTGCTGGACAGGAGCCGGGTATCGTCAGGGACAAGGCCCTGCTACTGAGAGGTACTCTGTGTCCCCGTGGGGACCGCGCATGGAGCGCTTGTGCCATACACACTGCAGCACTGCTGGGTGTGTTAGTGCACCGGGGACTACCGCGCCGGCCGCGCTGTGAGGTACTCTGTGTCCCCGTGTGGACCGCGCATGGAGCGCTTGTGCCAATACACATTGCAGCACTGCTGGGTGTGTTAGTGCGCCGGGGACTACCGCGCGGCCGCGCTTATATGCCGGCCGCGCTTATAACTTTAGTCCCCGACTTCTGCGGCCTAGTACCGCATATTCCCGCCCACAGGCCTGCCAGTCAGGGGAAGGGCGGGACGCTGCACAGATCGTCAGCGCTGAGGGCTGGAGCATACATTAGTATCCTCCTCCCCCCTCACTCAGTACACTGGGGCACTAGATTCCCGCACTTTCTTGGGCACGCCCACGGTCCCCTCCTCCCCACAGAACGCCGACAGCCATTTCTGTCAGCGATTCAGACTCTGGAGAGGAGAGACAACACAGGGAGACCCAGGCAGGGAATCTGGTGATCACACAACCGCTCTGAGCGGTCGGTAAGCAGCACCTGTGGTGCTGGCCCCACTGAGTACCGAAGTGTATATATATATATAGGCTTATAGGCTATACATTTGCACTGTCCGGTCGCTCTGTTGATTTTTGGCTATATACCCTCCTGGATTGTTCTCAGAGGAGACAACAGCATGTCGTCTGCAAAAAGCAAGGGTGCCAAAGCACAGGCGTACTTTGCAACCTGTACCTCATGTGCAGCCATACTACCGGCAGGTTCCACTGACCCAAAGTCAAATCTGACACCGGCCCAATCACTGACATATCTTGGCATGGAGTTTCATACTCTCTCAGCGATAGTGAAGCTTCCGCTGAACAAACAGCGTTCACTACAGACAGGGGTGCAATCTCTCCTTCAAGGCCAGTCACACCCTCTGAGGCGCCTCATGCACTTCCTAGGGAAGATGGTAGCAGCAATGGAGGCAGTTCCTTTTGCGCAGTTTCACCTGCGCCCACTTCAATGGGACATTCTCCGCAAATGGGACAGGAAGTCGACGTCCCTCGACAGGAACGTCTCCCTTTCGCGGGCAGCCAAGGCTTCCCTTCAGTGGTGGCTTCTCCCCAATTCTCTGTCGAAGGGGAAATCCTTCCTGCCCCCATCCTGGGCGGTGGTCACGACGGACGCGAGCCTGTCAGGGTGGGGAGCGGTCTTTCTCCACCACAGGGCTCAGGGTACTTGGACTCAGATAGAGTCCTCCCTTCAGATCAATGTTCTGGAGATAAGGGCAGTGTATCTTGCCCTAAAGGCGTTCCAGCCGTGGCTGGAAGGCAAACAGATCCGAATTCAGTCGGACAACTCCACAGCGGTGGCATACATCAACCACCAAGGCGGGACACGCAGTCGGCAAGCCTTCCAGGAAGTCCGGCGGATTCTGCTGTGGGTGGAAGCCACAGCCTCCACCATATCCGCAGTTCACATTCCGGGCGTAGAAAACTGGGAAGCAGACTTTCTCAGTCGCCAGGGCATGGACACAGGGGAATGGTCCCTTCACCCGGACGTTTTTCAGGAGATCTGTTGCCGCTGGGGCATTCCGGACGTCGACCTAATGGCGTCCCGGCACAACAACAAGGTCCCGGCATTCATGGCACGGTCTCAAGATCACAGAGCTCTGGCGGCAGACGCCTTAGTTCAGGATTGGTCGCAGTTTCAACTCCCTTATGTGTTTCCTCCTCTGGCACTGTTGCCCAGAGTGTTACGCAAGATCAGGGCCGACTGCCGCCGCGCCATCCTCGTCGCTCCAGACTGGCCGAGGAGGTCGTGGTACCCGGATCTGTGGCATCTCACGGTCGGCCAACCGTGGGCACTACCAGACCGACCAGACTTGCTGTCTCAAGGGCCGCTTTTCCATCTGAATTCTGCGGCCCTCAACCTGACTGTGTGGCCATTGAGTCCTGGATCCTAGCGTCTTCGGGGTTATCCCAAGAGGTCATTGCCACTATGAGACAGGCTAGGAAACCAACGTCCGCCAAGATCTACCACAGGACGTGGAAGATATTCCTGTCGTGGTGCTCTGCTCAGGGCTTTTCTCCCTGGCCATTTACCTTACCCACTTTTCTGTCCTTCCTTCAATCCGGATTGGAAAAGGGTTTGTCGCTCGGCTCCCTTAAGGGACAAGTCTCTGCGCTCTCTGTGTTTTTTCAGAAGCGCCTAGCCAGACTTCCACAGGTACGCACGTTCCTGCAGGGGGTTTGTCACATCGTCCCTCCTTACAAGCGCCCGTTAGAACCCTGGGATCTGAACAGGGTACTGATGGCTCTTCAGAAACCACCGTTCGAGCCAATGAGGGATATTTCTCTCTCACGCCTTTCGCAGAAAGTGGTCTTCCTAGTAGCAGTCACATCACTTCGGAGAGTGTCTGAGCTAGCTGCACTGTCATGCAAAGCTCCTTTCCTGGTGTTTCACCAGGACAAGGTGGTTCTGCGTCCGGTTCCGGAATTTCTCCCTAAGGTGGTATCCCCCTTTCATCTCAATCAGGATATCTCCTTACCTTCTCTTTGTCCACATCCAGTTCACCAATGTGAAAAGGATTTGCACTTGTTGGATCTGGTGAGAGCACTCAGACTCTACATTTCTCGTACGGCGCCCCTGCGCCGCTCGGATGCACTCTTTGTCCTTGTCGCTGGCCAGCGTAAAGGGTCACAGGCTTCCAAATCAACCCTGGCTCGGTGGATCAAGGAACCAATTCTCGAAGCCTACCGTTCCTCTGGGCTTCCGGTTCCCTCAGGGCTGAAGGCCCATTCTACCAGAGCCGTGGGTGCGTCCTGGGCTTTGCGGCACCAGGCTACGGCTCAGCAGGTGTGTCAGGCGGCTACCTGGTCGAGCCTGCACACTTTCACGAAACACTATCAGGTGCATACCTATGCTTCGGCAGATGCCAGCCTAGGTAGGCGAGTCCTTCAGGCGGCGGTTGCCCACCTGTAGGAAGGGGCCGTTTTACGGCTCTATTACGAGGTATTATTTTACCCACCCAGGGACTGCTTTTGGACGTCCCAATTGTCTGGGTCTCCCAATGGAGCGACAAAGAAGAAGGGAATTTTGTTTACTTACCGTAAATTCCTTTTCTTCTAGCTCCAATTGGGAGACCCAGCACCCGCCCCTGTTCCCTTCGGGCTGTTGTTCTTTGTGTACACATGTTGTTCATGTTGAATGGTTTCAGTTCTCCGATATTCCTTCGGATTGAATTTACTTTAAACCAATTTATAATTTTTTCCTCCTTCTTGCTTTTGCACCAAAACTGAGGAGCCCGTGATGCACGGGGGGTGTATGGGCAGAAGGGGAGGGGCTTTACACTTTTGGTGTAGTGCTTTGTGTGGCCTCCGGAGGCATAAGCTATACACCCAATTGTCTGGGTCTCCCAATTGGAGCTAGAAGAAAAGGAATTTACGGTAAGTAAACAAAATTCCCTTCTTTTTTTTTAACCTTTGATTTTCAGTGGGGCTAATGGGGATTGATTTATACTGTTAATTGTTTTTTAATTTTTTTAAATTTTTTTAAAACTTATTTTTTAACTTTTTTTTATTTTAATAGAGCACCTAGTGGACTATAAGCATTAACCGTCTGATCGCTTTATAATTTCTGCTGGTCAGAAATGTAGACTTTCTGGCACAGATAATGGGCGTAATAAATCACGCCCTTAGAAGCACATGTATGTTGGTGATTTATTTTGTAAGTTTGTGTTCCTCCGATTTTTTTTTAATGGGAACCTGTCACCAGATTTAGGGACTATAAGCTGAGGCCAATACCACTGAGTTGTTATATAGAGCATTCTTGAATACTGTATAAAAGAGCCAAGGCCGCTCTGTATAACGTAAAAAACACTTGTATAATACTCACCTAGAGGGTGGTCTGGTTCGATGGGTATCGCTGCTCTCCAGTGAGGCGCCTCCTCTTTCGGGTCCCACGCACCCTCTCTGCTGCGATATTCGGCCTCCTTCTTCCCAATCGAGTGGGGATGATGCGTCTACATCATCCACACAAGCTGACATTGCGGTCCTGAGCAGACAAACTTTGATCTGCCCTGCTGAGGGCAGATCAAAGTACTGTAATGCACAGGCCTTATTACCCCATTTGCCACTGCACCAGGGCAATTGGAAAGAGTCGGGTAAAGTGCCGACATTGTCACATATAATGAATGTGATAATCCTGGGTGTCTGTGGGCTGCTATTTTTAGGCTGGGGGGGGCCACAATAACCATGGGCCGATCCATCCTGAGAATACCAGCTCCCAGCTGTCCGCTTATCATGACTGGGTATCAAAAGAGGGGAGAAGGAAGGACCGCAGAACATTTTTTAAAAAAATATTTATTGAAATATTTTTTATTTTTAAAAGCCGCATGCGGTTCCTTTTATTTTGATACACAGCCATGATAACGTGCAAAGTTGGGGGCTGCCTGCAGCTGTATGCCTTGTCCTTGTTGGGGCGACCCTACGCCATTTTTTTAATTTATTTATTTTTACACCAATCTAGATGCAGACAGCATGTGCATCTAGATTGAAAGCTGTCTTTTACAGTCCGAGTCCATCCATCACTAGTCAATAGACAAACAAAAAGTGCATAGTGCTCATATTGTTGTTTAAACAGAAATATGATATGTAAAATTAAAAATGACATGCCAGAAGGCAAGCAAAATCAAGAAATTCAAAAAACAAAATTATTAAGTAAATGTATTAAATATTAGTTGTATCCTAACTATAATGAAATTGTTGCACAGTGGTTTTCTTCACTTTGCTTTTTTCTTATTTTCTCATAGGCACTTCATTCAGGGAGAAGACCCAATCAAAGTCAACATCTAAGTCACTGAGCGGGTCGAGTGAAGTACCTAAAACTTTGCAGACCACCGCAGGTATGGTTTTAGCATATACACATCTCTAAATTATCGATAAAAAAAACAATTAAAAATAATTTTAACACAAACAGTCCCATTCTCACACCACATAAAAATACCCAATTAAAGAAAGCAGCCAAAGCTCTCATTGAGCCCAATAGGAGTCATTGTGTCCAATCTATAAATCTAATGACTCAAGTTGCGCAAGGGCCTTAAATACTGTCATATGAAAAAGTTTGGGCACCCCTATTAATGTTAACCTTTTTTCTTTATAACAATTTGGGTTTTTGCAACAGCTATTTCAGTTTCATATATCTAATAACTGATGGACTGAGTAATATTTCTGGATTGAAATGAGGTTTATTGTTCTAACAGAAAATGTGCAATCCGCATTTAAACATAATTTGACCGCTGCAAAAGTATAGGCACCTCAACATAAAAGTGATATAAATATTTTGTAGATCCTCCTTTTGCAAAAATCACAGCTTCTAGTCACTTCCTGTAGCTTTTAATGAGTTCCTGGATCCTGGATGAAGGTATATTTGACCATTCCTGTTTACAAAACAATTCCAGTTCAGTTAAGTTTGATGGTCGCCGAGCATGGACAGCACGCTTCAAATCATCCCACAGATTTGCAATGATATTCAGGTCTGAGGACTGGGATGGCCATTCCAGAACATTGTAATAGTTCCTCTGCTTGAATGCCTGAGTAGATTTGGAGCGGTGTTTTGGATCATTGTCTTGCTGAAATATCCATCCCCTGCGTAACTTCAACTTCGTCACTGATTCTTGCACATTATTGTCAAGAATCTGCTGATACTGAGTTGAATCCATGCGACCCTCAACTTTAACAAGATTCCCGGTGCCGGCATTGGCCACACAGCCCCAAAGCATGATGGAACCTTCATCAAATTTTACTGTGGGTAGGTAGCAAGTGCTTTTCTTGGAATGTCGTGTTTTTTTGCCTCCATGCATAACGCCTTTTTGTATGACCAAACAACTCAATCATTGTTTCATCAGTCCACAGGACCTTCTTCCAAAATGTAATTGGTTTGTCCAAATGTGCTTTTGCATACCTCAGGCGACTCTGTTTGTGGCGGGCTTGCAGAACTGGCTTCTTTCGCATGACTCTCCCATACAGCTTCTCCTTGTGCAACGTGTGCAACGTGCACTGTATTGTTGACCGATGCACATTGACACCATCTGCAGCAATACTATTTAATATTGTTTAATATTATTTATTTAAATAACTAAAAAAAAAAATGGGCTTCTCTGTATTTTGATTGCCTGACATCACAGTACTGTAAAAATAAATAAATCATTAAAAAAATGACATAGTGCTGCGCGGTATTTTTCATTCTCAGAGCAGATAAAGCAGACTGCTAGGGGCTACCACCCCCATCTGCCTGATTTACCTTGGCTGGCAATCAAAATACAGAGAAGCCCATTATTTTTTTTATAAAAAAAATAATTAAAAAAAAATGCGTGGGCTCCTGCCGTATTTTGATTGTCAGTCAGATAAAGCCAGGCAGCTGGGGGCTGGGAATCTCGGCAGCCCAAAGCCACCCCTTGAAATGGCACATTGTTCCTTAGTGCCGTTTCCAAGCGCTTTACACGGCTCGTCCAGCGGCCATGATGACGGTGGTTTATTGGGTAATAAAGGGGTTATTACCAGCTTTGTTTTCTCAGATAGTACTAAGCCCGAAATTCATTGTGTCACGCCAAATTAGACATGGCCACCATGAATTTCTAGGAAACAGTAAAAAAAAAACACAACAAAGAGAATTTTTTTTTACTAGAAATAAAACAAAAAAAACTTTAGAGAATCTGTCTTTATTATAAAAAAATCCTTAGTCTGACGTAATCCACTGGGACAGCAAAGTCAACTCTGCTTCATCACTTGCACAGACACAGTCTTTACACAGTGAGAAGCAAAGCGCAATGTCAACTCTGCTTCATCACTGTGCACAGACACAATCTAAACACAGTGAGAAGCAAAGCGCAAAGTCAACTCTGCTTCATCACTCTGTACAGACAGTCTATACAGTGAGAAGCAGAGAGAGCAATGAACAATGTCAACTCTGCTTCATCACTCTGAACGTCCCAGAAAGCTCGTGTTCGGGGTCGTGTGCACGAACACCATGTATTCGGTACGCACCCCCAACTTTACAGTTCGGGTTCGTCCATCCCTAGTTACCACCTCTAACCTCTGATCTTTGTTGCGGCTCTGGTATTTAGTGATATTAATCATGTTCCTTCTGACAACTGCTTTTTCAGGTTTGTCTCGGTCTGGAGAGGCTGGGGACATATACATCACAGGAGGGGCTGGGGCATACACATCACAAGAGGGGCTGGGGCATACACATCAAAGGAGGGACTGAGGGTGTATATATCACAGGAGGGGTGTATACATCACAGGAGATGCTGGACGCGGATAGCACTGTCGGCAGCACAGACAGCACTAGATGGCAGCATGAACAGCACTAGGTGGCACAACGGACAGCACTAGGTGGCACAATGGACAGCACTAGGTGGCAGCACGAACGGCAGTAGGTGGCATCCTGGACAACACTAGGTGGCAGCACGGAGAGCACTAGGAGGTAACACAAAGAGCACTAGGTGGCAGCATAGAGAGCACGAAGAGGCAGCATAGAGAGCACGAAGAGGCAGCATGAAGAGCACTAGGAGGCAGCGCGGAGAGCACTAAGTGGCAGCACGGAGCGCACTAGGTGGCAGCTCGGAGAGCATTAGGTGGCAGCTCGGAGAGCACTAGGTGGCAGCATGGACAGCACAAGGAGGCAGCATGGAGAGCACTATGTGGCAGCACTGACAGCACTAGGAGGTTGCACGGGTTACACAGCACTGAGGGGATACACACAGTACTAGGGGGTACACAGCTCTGGACAGGGGGGGACAGCGATAGGTGGCGTACTCACAGTACTGGAGGGAGGACTCACACAGCACAGGTCCGGGAGGCATGTACAGCAGGGAGGCATCTGCTGCGCCTCTTCTGTGACAGGAGCACAGCGCGCTGCTTACCCCTCCCACACGGTAAGCCCTGAGCACGCTAGCATAGGTCATGGTTGAGCCTAGAATGTACAGGATGCAGTCAGGTCCCAAAAAGAGCCCCTACATTCTAGTACGGGCTGCAATCAGGATCTGGAAGAAGCCCGTACATTCTAGCATCTACGCAGAGTGAGTGCGCTTCCTCGCATCACGGACATGGATTTAAAGGAACGGCGGCTGGCAAGAGCGCAAGTGCTGACAGAGAACTGCGGTTACCTGTAATGTCCCCGGAGGCCGCAGAAAAAGTCATCGTGGGACGGTGGTTCCTCACCCCTTATCTAAGTGATTAAAATATTTCAAAAGTTTGTCCCAAAAAATGTGTTCACTGTTTGCACCATTTTCTGCGACTCGTAGTGTTCCCATTTTTCCGCAGATGCTACGTTTTGACCCCCTGTTATAGCATTTTGCTTAAAATTTGCGATGACCAAAAAACTTAACTTTGGCGTTTGGAAGGGTTTTTTTGCTGCTATGCCGTTTACCTATCAGGTTAATTGATTTTATATTTTAATACATAGGGCATTTCTGAACTCGGCGATTCCAAATAAGTTTATATTTTTTATTTTTTTAACCCTTTGATTTTCAGTGGGGCAAATGGGGAGTGATTTAAACTTTTGTTTTTTATTTTTTTTTTATTGTTTACAACTTATTTTTTAACTTTTTTTATTTACCTAGTCCCCCTAGTATCATAGTATCATAGTTTTTTTAAGGTTGAAGGGAGACTCTAAGGTGGGCTTTGCACACTACGACATCGCAGGTACGATGTCGGTGGGGTCAAATTGAAAGTGACGTACATCCGGCATCGCATGCGACATCGTACTGTGTAAAGCCTAGATGATACGATTAACGAGCGCAAAATCGTCGTAATCGTATCATCGGTGCAGCGTCGGCGTAATCCATAATTACGCTGACGCGACAGTTCGATGTTGTTCCTCGCTCCTGCGGCAGCACACATCGCTGTGTGTGTAGTCGCAGGAGCGAGGAACATCTCCTACGGCCGTCACCGAGGCTTCCGTAGGATATGCGTAAGGACGGAGGTGGGCAGGATGTTTACATCCTGCTCATCTCCGCCCCTCCGCCGCTATTGGCTGCCTGCCGTGTGACATCGCTATGACGCCGCACGACCCGCCCCCTTAGGAAGGAGGCGGGTCGCCGGCCACAGCGACGGTCGCAGGGCAGGTGAGTGCGTGTGAAGCTGGCGTAGCGATAATTTTCGCTACGCCAACTATCACACGATATCGTACCTGCGACAGGGGCGGGGACTATCGCGTGCGACATCGCAGCATCGGCTTGTGATGTCGCAACGTGCAAAGCCCGCCTAAGTCCATCTAGTTCAACCCGTAGCCTAACATGTTGATCCAGAGGAAGGCAAAAAAACCCCAATGTGGCAAACAAGTTCCAATGGGGAAAAAAAATCCTTCCTGACTCCACATACGGCAATCAGACTAGTTCCCTGGATCAACACCCTGTCATAAAATCTAATATACATAACTGGTAATATCACATTTTTCAAGAAAAGCATCCAGGCTCTGCTTAAATGTTAGTAGTGAATCACTCATTACAACATCATGCGGCAGAGAGTTCCATAGTCTCACTGCCCGTACAGTAAAGAATCCTCGTCTTTGATTATGATTAAACCTTCTTTCCTCAAGACGTAGCGGATGCCCCCGTGTTCCAGTCGCAGGCCTAGGTGTAAAAAGATCTTTGGAAAGGTCTCTGTACTGTCCCCTCATATATTTATACTTTGTGATTAGATCCCCCCTAAGGCTTCGTTTTTCCAAACTAAATAACCCCAAGTTTAATAACCTTTCTTGGTATTGCAGCCCACCCTCTAATAATCTTGTTCGCTCTTCTCTGCACCCTCTCCAGTTCAGCTATGTCCTTTTTATATATCGGTGACCAGAATTGTACACAGTATTCTAAGTGCGGTCACACTAGTGACTTGTACAGAGGTAGAACTATATTTTTTTCATGAACACTTATACCTCTTTTAATACATCCCATTATTTTAATAGCCCTGGCAGCAGTTGCCTGACACTGACCACCAAAGTTAAGTTTACCATCCACCCATACACCCAAGTCTTTTTCTGTGTCTGTTTTACCCAGTGTTCTACAATTAAGTACATAATTATAATTTTTATTTCCTCTACCCAAGTGCATGACCTTACATTTATCTACATTAAACTTCAATTGCCACTTCTCAGCCCAATCCTCCAATTTGCATAATTCTCCCTGTAATATAAAATTATCCTCCTCTGTATTGATTACCCTGAAGAGTTTAGTATCATCTGCAAATATTAAAATTCTACTCCGCATGCCTCCAACAATGTCATTAATAAATATGTTGAAAAGAAGCGGGCCCAATACTGACCCCTGTGGTACCCCACTATGAACTGAGACCCAGTCCGAGTACATACCATTAATAACCACCCTTTGTTTCCTATCACTGAGCCAGTTTTTAACCCAGTTACACATATTTTCCCCTATCCCCATTATTCTCATTTTATGTACCAACCTTTCTTTGTCGCTCCATTGGGAGACCCAGACAATTGGGTGTATAGCTTCTGCCTCCGGAGGCCACACAAAGTATTACACTTTAAAAAGTGTAACCCCTCCCCTCTGCCTATACACCCTCCCGTGGATCACGGGCTCCTCAGTTTTATGCTTTGTGTGGAAGGAGGCACACATCCACTCATGCATTCTCATTTTAGTTATGTCGGTTGAAGAAAAGAGGGCCCCCACGGGGCCCCCGGCATGTTCCCTTCTCACCCCACTACGTCGGCGGTGTTGTTAAGGTTGAAGTACCCATTGTGGGTACAGAGGCTGGAGCCACATGCCGTCTCCTTCACCATCCCTTATGCGGCTCTGGGAGAAGTGGGATCCTAAGCGGTCATCCATTTACTGGGACCGTGCTCCATCTGCAGCCCCTGTGGGACCCTGCCGGACCGGAGCCTCTTCAACCTCAGGGACCGGGCCCTGCAACTCTAAGGTACTCTGTGTCCCCATAGGGGACTGTGCAGGGAGCGCACCTTCTTCCCGGAAGCCACGGTGGCTGCTGAATTCAGAGGCCGGTGGACTTCCGCGCCGACCGTGCCTGCTTGTCGGGCGCGGTCTCAAATTTAGTCCCCGGCTTCATCGCGGCCTAGTCGCAAAAATCCCGCCCCCGGGCCTGCCTGTCAGGGGTAAGGGCGGGATTACCGACCTGACGTCGGATGTGAGGGCTGGAGCATCCTGCATGTTTCCTCCCCCCTCACTGATCACTGTGGGGACCCCAGATTCCCGCACTTTTCTGGCGCCGCCCACGGCTCCACTCCTGCCCTGAGAGCTCCGGCAGCCATTTTTTGGCATTCTGCCGGTGGAGGATTCTCAGTGAACAGCTCTGCATCTCCGGGGGATCCAAGGCAGGGAATCTGGAGGACACACACCGCTCGTTAGCGGTCGGTAAGCCACACCGGTCACCCGGTGCTGGTCCCCCTAGGGTGCCGGATTAGATACGTATATATCTATATCTATCTGTTCGGTCGGGCTGTATACCCCCTTCCCATATACCCTCAGTGATCACTCTCCTAGGAGACAACAGCATGTCGTCCACAAGGAGCAAAGCTGCTAAGGCACAGGGTTTTTTTGCGGCCTGTACCTCTTGTGGGGCTATGTTACCTGCGGGTTCCACCTACCCTCACTGTGAGCAATGCTCGACCCCTGTTTCGCTTGCTCAGCCGGAGCCTCGGACACTGGTGGGCCCCTCGGCTCATGTAGACCCCCCTGCTCCCCCTGACCAGGCTGCAGGGACAGAGTTCGCCTCTTTTGCTGAGAAACTCTCTGAGTCACTTTCTCAATCTATTGCACAGTCTATGGACAAATGGTCTTCTAAGCTGCTAGAGGCTTTGCAGTCCAGACCGGA
>NW_027442477.1:0-111949 GCF_048569485.1 Anomaloglossus baeobatrachus | reverse complement strand
GTGCATGTTTGTTATGATGTTGAAGATGGGGACCAGGATGTGGACATAATAAAAAATTAGGGAACATGATAGGAGACATTTCTACAATACATATAATCATTCTTATCTATCTAATACGATCACAACAGCTCTCCATACCTGCAGTCCACCACAAGGACCACTCTCTCTAATCCCTGAAAAGTGAAATCATCCTCAGTGACGAAGAGAGGGGGCTAAGCGCCCTCCATGGTCTCAGAGCATTGACTCTTCTAAGAGTCCTAAGAGTCCTGCTCACACTGATGGGGTGCAGCTGTGGGACCCTATTTTCAGAGATGATGTTCTCTACCCAACTCTCAAAAAGCTGAAAGGGTCTTCAGTAGAGATGGATAGTCGAGCTGGGCTATCAGACGGTCACCTCTGTAGCTGTAGTGTCATTTTTCCTATGGTCCAATGTGTAAATTAAACAAAAAAGTGCACGTTTGTTATGATGTCCAAGATGGGGACCAGGATGTGGACATAATAAAAAATTAGGGAACATGATAGGAGACATTTCTACAATACATATAATCATTCTTATCTATCTAATACGATGACAACAGCTCTCCATACCTGCAGTCCACCACAAGGACCACCCTCTCTAATCCCTGAAAAATGAAATCATCATCAGTGACGAAGAGAGGGGGCTAAGCGCCCCCCATGGTCTCAGAGCATTGACTCTTCTAAGAGTCCTAAGAGTCCTGCTCACACTGATGGGGTGCAGCTGTGGGACCCTATTTTCAGAGATGATGTCCTCCACCCAACTCTCAAAAAGCTGAAAGGGTCTTCAGTAGAGATGGATAGTCGAGCTGGGCTATCAGACGGTCACCTCTGCAGCTGTAGTGTCATTTTTCCTATGGTCCAATGTGTAAATTAAACAAAAAAGTGCACGTTTGTTATGATGTCCAAGATGGGGACCAGGATGTGGACATAATAAAAAATTAGGGAACATGATAGGAGACATTTCTACAATACATATAATCATTCTTATCTATCTAATACGATGATAACAGCTCTCCATATCTGCAGTCCACCACAAGGACCACCCTCTCTAATCCCTGAAAAATGAAATCATCCTCAGTGATGAAGAGAGGGGGCTAAGTGCCCCCAATGGTCTCAGAGCATTGACTCTTCTAAGAGTCCTAAGAGTCCTGCTCACACTGATGGGGTGCAGCTGTGGGACCCTATTTTCAGAGATGATGTCCTCCACCCAACTCTCAAAAAGCTGAAAGGGTCTTCAGTAGAGATGGATAGTCGAGCTGGGCTATCAGACGGTCACCTCTGTAGCTGTAGTGTCATTTTTCCTATGGTCCAATGTGTAAATTAAACAAAAAAGTGCACGTTTGTTATGATGTCCAAGATGGGGACCAGGACGTGGACATAAAAAAAAATTAGGGAACATGATAGGAGACATTTCTACAATACATATAATCATTCTTATCTATCTAATACGTTCACAACAGCTCTCCATACCTGCAGTCCACCACAAGGACCACTCTCTCTAATCCCTGAAAAATGAAATCATCCTCAGTGACGAAGAGAGGGGGCTAAGCGCCCCCCATGGTCTCAGAGCATTGACTCTTCTAAGAGTCCTAGGATTCCTGCTCACACTGATGGGGTGCAGCTGTGGGACCCTATTTTCAGAGATGATGTCCTCCACCCAACTCTCAAAAAGCTGAAAGGGTCTTCAGTAGAGATGGATAGTCGAGCTGGGCTATCAGACGGTCACCTCTGTAGCTGTAGTGTCATTTTTCCTATGGTCCAATGTGTAAATTAAACAAAAAAGTGCACGTTTGTTATGATTTCCAAGATGGGGACCAGGATGTGGACATAATAAAAAAATAGGGAACATGATAGGAGACATTTCTACAATACATATAATCATTCTTATCTATCTAATACGATGACAACAGCTTTCCATACCTGCAGTCCACCACAAGGACCACCCTCTCTATTCCCTGAAAAGTGAAATCATCCTCAGTGACGAAGAGAGGGGGCTAAGCGCCCCCCATGGTCTCAGAGCATTGACTCTTCTAAGAGTCCTAAGAGTCCTGCTCACACTGATGGGGTGCAGCTGTGGGACCCTATTTTCAGAGATGATGTTCTCCACCCAACTCTCAAAAAGCTGAAAGGGTCTTCAGTAGAGATGGATAGTCGAGCTGGGCTATCAGACGGTCACCTCTGTAGCTGTAGTGTCATTTTTCCTATGGTCCAATGTGTAAATTAAACAAAAAAGTGCACGTTTGTTTTGATGTCCAAGATGGGGACCAGGATGTGGACATAATAAAAAATTAGGGAACATGATAGGAGACATTTCTACAATACATATAATCATTCTTATCTATCTAATACGATGATAACAGCTCTCCATACCTGCAGTCCACCACAAGGACCACCCTCTCTAATCCCTGAAAAATGAAATCATGCTCAGTGATGAAGAGAGGGGGCTAAGTGCCCCCAATGGTCTCAGAGCATTGACTCTTCTAAGAGTCCTAAGAGTCCTGC
Organism: Anomaloglossus baeobatrachus; assembly: GCF_048569485.1. Taxonomy (NCBI): domain Eukaryota; kingdom Metazoa; phylum Chordata; class Amphibia; order Anura; family Aromobatidae; genus Anomaloglossus; species Anomaloglossus baeobatrachus. The sequence goes on along the minus strand of NW_027442477.1, from coordinate 109,429 downwards.
TCACACTGATGGGGTGCAGCTGTGGGACACTATTTTCAGAGATGATGTCCTCCACCCAACTCTCAAAAAGCTGAAAGGGTCTTCAGTAGAGATGGATAGTCGAGCTGGGCTATCAGACGGTCACCTCTGTAGCTGTAGTGTCATTTTTCCTATGGTCCAATGTGTAAATTAAACAAAAAAGTGCACGTTTGTTATGATGTCCAAGATGGGGACCAGGATGTGGACATAATAAAAAATTAGGGAACATGATAGGAGACATTTCTACAATACATATAATCATTCTTATCTATCTAATACGATGACAACAGCTCTCCATACCTGCAGTCCACCACAAGGACCACCCTCTCTAATCCCTGAAAAATGAAATCATCCTCAGGGACGAAGAGAGGGGGCTAAGCGCCCCCCATGGTTTTAGAGCATTGACTCTTCTAAGAGTCCTAAGAGTCCTGCTTACACTGATGGGGTGCAGCTGTGGGACCCTATTTTAAGAGATGATGTCCTCCACCCAACTCTCAAAAAGCTGAAAGGGTCTTCAGTAGAGATGGATAGTCGAGCTGGGCTATCAGACGGTCACCTCTGTAGCTGTAGTGTCATTTTTCCTATGGTCCAATGTGTAAATTAAACAAAAAAGTGCACGTTTGTTATGATGTCCAAGATGGGGACCAGGATGTGGACATAATAAAAAATTAGGGAACATGATAGGAGACATTTCTACAATACATATAATCATTCTTATCTATCTAATACGATGACAACAGCTCTCCATACCTGCAGTCCACCACAAGGACCACCCTCTCTAATCCCTGAAAAATGAAATCATCCTCAGTGACGAAGAGAGGGGGCTAAGCGCCCCCATGGTCTCAGAGCATTAACTCTTCTAAGAGTCCTAAGAGTCCTGCTCACACTGATGGGGTGCAGCTGTGGGACCCTATTTTCAGAGATGATGTCCTCCACCCAACTCTCAAAAAGCTGAAAGGGTCTTCAGTAGAGATGGATAGTCGAGCTGGGCTATCAGACGGTCACCTCTGTAGCTGTAGTGTCATTTTTCCTATGGTCCAATGTGTAAATTAAACAAAAAAGTGCACGTTTGTTATGATGTCCAAGATGGGGACCAGGATGTGGACATAATAAAAAATTAGGGAACATGATAGGAGACATTTCTACAATACATATAATCATTCTTATCTATCTAATACGATGACAACAGCTCTCCATACCTGCAGTCCACCACAAGGACCACCCTCTCTAATCCCTGAAAAATGAAATCATCCTCAGGGACGAAGAGAGGGGGCTATGCGCCCCCCATGGTTTTAGAGCATTGACTCTTCTAAGAGTCCTAAGAGTCCTGCTTACACTGATGGGGTGCAGCTGTGGGACCCTATTTTAAGAGATGATGTCCTCCACCCAACTCTCAAAAAGCTGAAAGGGTCATCAGTAGAGATGGATAGTCGAGCTGGGCTATCAGACGGTCACCTCTGTAGCTGTAGTGTCATTTTTCCTATGGTCCAATGTGTAAATTAAACAAAAAAGTGCACGTTTGTTATGATGTCCAAGATGGGGACCAGGATGTGGACATAATAAAAAATTAGGGAACATGATAGGAGACATTTCTACAATATATATAATCATTCTTATCTATCTAATACGATGACAACAGCTCTCCATACCTGCAGTCCACCACAAGGACCACCCTCTCTAATCCCTGAAAAATGAAATCATCCTCAGTGACGAAGAGAGGGGGCTAAGCGCCCCCATGGTCTCAGAGCATTAAATCTTCTAAGAGTCCTAAGAGTCCTGCTCACACTGATGGGGTGCAGCTGTGGGACCCTATTTTCAGAGATGATGTCCTCCACCCAACTCTCAAAAAGCTGAAAGGGTCTTCAGTAGAGATGGATAGTCGAGCTGGGCTACCAGACGGTCACCTCTGTAGCTGTAGTGTCATTTTTCCTATGGTCCAATGTGTAAATTAAACAAAAAAGTGCACGTTTGTTATGATTTCCACGATGGGGACCAGGATGTGGACATAATAAAAAAATAGGGAACATGATATGAGACATTTCTACAATACATATAATCTTTCTTATCTATCTAATACGATGACAACAGCTCTCCATACCTGCAGTCCACCACAAGGACCACCCTCTCTATTCCCTGAAAAGTGAAATCATCCTCAGTGACGAAGAGAGGGGGCTAAGCGCCCCCCATGGTCTCAGAGCATTGACTCTTCTAAGAGTCCTAAGAGTCCTGCTCACACTGATGGGGTGCAGCTGTGGGACCCTATTTTCAGAGATGATGTTCTCCACCCAACTCTCAAAAAGCTGAAAGGGTCTTCAGTAGAGATGGATAGTCGAGCTGGGCTATCAGACGGTCACCTCTGTAGCTGTAGTGTCATTTTTCCTATGGTCCAATGTGTAAATTAAACAAAAAAGTGCACGTTTGTTATGATGTCCAAGATGGGGACCAGGATGTGGACATAATAAAAAATTAGGGAACATGATAGGAGACATTTCTACAATACATATAATCATTCTTATCTATTTAATACGATGACAACAGCTCTCCATACCTGCAGTCCACCACAAGGACCACCCTCTCTAATCCCTGAAAAATGAAATCATCCTCAGTGACGAAGAGAGGGGGCTAAGCGCCCCCCATGGTCTCAGAGCATTGACTCTTCTAAGAGTCCTAAGAGTCCTGCTCACACTGATGAAGTGCAGCTGTGGGACCCTATTTTCAGAGATGATGTCCTCCACCCAACTCTCAAAAAGCTGAAAGGGTCTTCAGTAGAGATGGATTGTCGAGCTGGGCTATCAGACGGTCACCTCTGTAGCTGTAGTGTCATTTTTCCTATGGTCCAATGTGTAAATTAAACAAAAAAGTGCACGTTTGTTATGATGTCCAAGATGGGGACCAGGATGTGGACATAATAAAAAATTAGGGAACGTGATAGGAGACATTTCTACAATACATATAATCATTCTTATCTATCTAATACGATGATAACAGCTCTCCATACCTGCAGTCCACCACAAGGACCACCCTCTCTAATCCCTGAAAAATGAAATCATCCTCAGTGACGAAGAGAGGGGGCTAAGTGCCCCCAATGGTCTCAGAGCATTGACTCTTCTAAGAGTCCTAAGAGTCCTGCTCACACTGATGGGGTGCAGCTGTGGGACCCTATTTTCAGAGATGATGTCCTCCACCCAACTCTCAAAAAGCTGAAAGGGTCTTCAGTAGAGATGGATAGTCGAGCTGGGCTATCAGACGGTCACCTCTGTAGCTGTAGTGTCATTTTTCCTATGGTCCAATGTGTAAATTAAACAAAAAAGTGCACGTTTGTTATGATGTCCAAGATGGGGACCAGGATGTGGACATAATAAAAAATTAGGGAACATGATAGGAGACATTTCTACAATACATATAATCATTCTTATCTATCTAATACGATGACAACAGCTCTCCATACCTGCAGTCCACCACAAGGACCACCCTCTCTAATCCCTGAAAAATGAAATCATCCTCAGTGACGAAGAGAGGGGGCCAAGCGCCCCCCATGGTACCAGAGCATTGACTCTTCTAAGAGTCCTAAGAGTCCTGCTCACACTGATGGGGTGAAGCTGTGGGACCCTATTTTCAGAGATGATGTCCTCCACCCAACTCTCAAAAAGCTGAAAGGGTCTTCAGTAGAGATGGATAGTCGAGCTGAGCTATCAGACGGTCACCTCTGTAGCTGTAGTGTCATTTTTCCTATGGTCCAATGTGTAAATTAAACAAAAAAGTGCACGTTTGTTATGATGTCCAAGATGGGGACCAGGATGTGGACATAATAAAAAATTAGGGAACATGATAGGAGACATTTCTACAATACATATAATCATTCTTATCTATCTAATACGATGATAACAGCTCTCCATACCTGCAGTCCACCACAAGGACCACCCTCTCTAATCCCTGAAAAATGAAATCATCCTCAGTGACGAAGAGAGGGGGCTAAGTGCCCCCAATGGTCTCAGAGCATTGACTCTTCTAAGAGTCCTAAGAGTCCTGCTCACACTGATGGGGTGCAGCTGTGGGACCCTATTTTCAGAGATGATGTCCTCCACCCAACTCTCAAAATGCTGAAAGGGTCTTCAGTAGAGATGGATAGTCGAGCTGGGCTATCAGACGGTCACCTCTGTAGCTGTAGTGTCATTTTTCCTATGGTCCAATGTGTAAATTAAACAAAAAAGTGCACGTTTGTTATGATGTCCAAGATGGGGACCAAGATGTGGACATAATAAAAAATTAGGGAACATGATAGGAGACATTTCTACAATACATATAATCATTCTTATCTATCTAATACGATGACAACAGCTCTCCATACCTGCAGTCCACCACAAGGACCACCCTCTCTAATCCCTGAAAAATGAAATCATCCTCAGTGACGAAGAGAGGGGGCTAAGCGCCCCCATGGTCTCAGAGCATTAACTCTTCTAAGAGTCCTAAGAGTCCTGCTCACACTGATGGGGTGCAGCTGTGGGACCCTATTTTCAGAGATGATGTCCTCCACCCAACTCTCAAAAAGCTGAAAGGGTCTTCAGTAGAGATGGATAGTCGAGCTGGGCTATCAGACGGTCACCTCTGTAGCTGTAGTGTCATTTTTCCTATGGTCCAATGTGTAAATTAAACAAAAAAGTGCACGTTTGTTATGATGTCCAAGATGGGGACAAGGATGTGGACATAATAAAAAATTAGGGAACATGATAGGAGACATTTCTACAATACATATAATCATTCTTATCTATCTAATACGATGACAACAGCTCTCCATACCTGCAGTCCACCACAAGGACCACCCTCTCTAATCCCTGAAAAATGAAATCATCCTCAGTGACGAAGAGAGGGGGCCAAGCACCCCCCATGGTACCAGAGCATTGACTCTTCTAAGAGTCCTAAGAGTCCTGCTCACACTGATGGGGTGAAGCTGTGGGACCCTATTTTCAGAGATGATGTCCTCCACCCAACTCTCAAAAAGCTGAAAGGGTCTTCAGTAGAGATGGATAGTCGAGCTGGGCTATCAGACGGTCACCTCTGTAGCTGTAGTGTCATTTTTCCTATGGTCCAATGTGTAAATTAAACAAAAAAGTGCACGTTTGTTATGATGTTCAAGATGGGGACCAGGATGTGGACATAATAAAAAATTAGGGAACATGATAGGAGACATTTCTACAATACATATAATCATTCTTATCTATCTAATACGATCACAACAGCTCTCCATACCTGCAGTCCACCACAAGGACCACTCTCTCTAATCCCTGAAAAATGAAATCATCCTCAGTGACGAAGAGAGGGGGCTAAGCGCCCCCCATGGTCTCAGAGCATTGACTCTTCTAAGAGTCCTAAGATTCCTGCTCACACTGATGGGGTGCAGCTGTGGGACCCTATTTTCAGAGATGATGTCCTCCACCCAACTCTCAAAAAGCTGAAAGGGTCTTCAGTAGAGATGGATAGTCGAGCTCGGCTATCAGACGGTCACCTCTGTAGCTGTAGTGTCATTTTTCCTATGGTCCAATTTGTAAATTAAACAAAAAAGTGCACGTTTGTTATGATTTCCAAGATGGGGACCAGGATGTGGACATAATAAAAAAATAGGGAACATGATAGGAGACATTTCTACAATACATATAATCATTCTTATCTATCTAATACGATGACAACAGCTCTCCATACCTGCAGTCCACCACAAGGACCACCCTCTCTATTCCCTGAAAAGTGAAATCATCCTCAGTGACGAGGAGAGGGGGCTAAGCGCCCCCCATGGTCTCAGAGCATTGACTCTTCTAAGAGTCCTAAGAGTCCTGCTCACACTGATAAGGTGCAGCTGTGGGACCCTATTTTCAGAGATGATGTTCTCCACCCAACTCTCAAAAAGCTGAAAGGGTCTTCAGTAGAGATGGATAGTCGAGCTGGGCTATCAGACGGTCACCTCTGTAGCTGTAGTGTCATTTTTCCTATGGTCCAATGTGTAAATTAAACAAAAAAGTGCACGTTTGTTATGATGTCCAAGATGGGGACCAGGATGTGGACATAATAAAAAATTAGGGAACATGATAGGAGACATTTCTACAATACATATAATCATTCTTATCTATTTAATACGATGACAACAGCTCTCCATACCTGCAGTCCACTACAAGGACCACCCTCTCTAATCCCTGAAAAATGAAATCATCCTCAGTGACGAAATGAGGGGGCTAAGCGCCCCCATGGTCTCAGAGCATTGACTCTTCTAAGAGTCCTAAGAGTCCTGCTCACACTGATGGGGTGCAGCTGTGGGACCCTATTTTCAGAGATGATGTCCTCCACCCAACTCTCAAAAAGCTGAAAGGTTCTTCAGTAGAGATGGATAGTCGAGCTGGGCTATCAGACGGTCACCTCTGTAGCTGTAGTGTCATTTTTCCTATGGTCCAATGTGTAAATTAAACAAAAAAGTGCACGTTTGTTATGATGTCCAAGATGGGGACCAGGATGTGGACATAATAAAAAATTAGGGAACATGATAGGAGACATTTCTACAATACATGTAATCATTCTTATCTATCTAATACGATGATAACAGCTCTCCATATCTGCAGTCCACCACAAGGACCACCCTCTCTAATCCCTGAAAAATGAAATCATCCTCAGTGATGAAGAGAGGGGGCTAAGTGCCCCCAATGGTCTCAGAGCATTGACTCTTCTAAGAGTCCTAAGAGTCCTGCTCACACTGATGGGGTGCAGCTGTGGGACCCTATTTTCAGAGATGATGTCCTCCACCCAACTCTCAAAAAGCTGAAAGGGTCTTCAGTAGAGATGGATAGTCGAGCTGGGCTATCAGACGGTCACCTCTGTAGCTGTAGTGTCATTTTTCCTATGGTCCAATGTGTAAATTAAACAAAAAAGTGCACGTTTGTTATGATGTCCAAGATGGGGACCAGGATGTGGACATAACAAAAAATTAGGGAACATGATAGGAGACATTTCTATAATACATATAATCATTCTTATCTATCTAATACGATGACAACAGCTCTCCATACCTGCAGTCCACCACAAGGACCACCCTCTCTAATCCCTGAAAAATGAAATCATCCTCAGTGACGAAGAGAGGGGGCCAAGCGCCCCCCATGGTACCAGAGCATTGACTCTTCTAAGAGTCCTAAGAGTCCTGCTCACACTGATGGGGTGAAGCTGTGGGACCCTATTTTCAGAGATGATGTCCTCCACCCAACTCTCAAAAAGCTGAAAGGGTCTTCAGTAGAGATGGATAGTCGAGCTGGGCTATCAGACGGTCACCTCTGTAGCTGTAGTGTCATTTTTCCTATGGTCCAATGTGTAAATTAAACAAAAAAGTGCACGTTTGTTATGATGTCCAAGATGGGGACCAGGATGTGGACATAATAAAAAATTAGGGAACATGATAGGAGACATTTCTACAATACATATAATCATTCTTATCTATCTAATACGATGATAACAGCTCTCCATACCTGCAGTCCACCACAATGACCACCCTCTCTAATCCCTGAAAAATGAAATCATCCTCAGTGATGAAGAGAGGGGGCTAAGTGCCCCCAATGGTCTCAGAGCATTGACTCTTCTAAGAGTCCTAAGAGTCCTGCTCACACTGATGGGGTGCAGCTGTGGGACCCTATTTTCAGAGATGATGTCCTCCACCCAACTCTCAAAATGCTGAAAGGGTCTTCAGTAGAGATGGATAGTCGAGCTGGGCTATCAGACGGTCACCTCTGTAGCTGTAGTGTCATTTTTCCTATGGTCCAATGTGTAAATTAAACAAAAAAGTGCACGTTTGTTATGATGTCCAAGATGGGGACCAGGATGTGGACATAATAAAAAATTAGGGAACATGATAGGAGACATTTCTACAATACATATAATCATTCTTATCTATCTAATACGATGACAACAGCTCTCCATACCTGCAGTCCACCACAAGGACCACCCTCTCTAATCCCTGAAAAATGAAATCATCCTCAGTGACGAAGAGACGGGGCTAAGCGCCCCCATGGTCTCAGAGCATTAACTCTTCTAAGAGTCCTAAGAGTCCTGCTCACACTGATGGGGTGCAGCTGTGGGACCCTATTTTCAGAGATGATGTCCTCCACCCAACTCTCAAAAAGCTGAAAGGGTCTTCAGTAGAGATGGATAGTCGAGCTGGGCTATCAGACGGTCACCTCTGTAGCTGTAGTGTCATTTTTCCTATGGTCCAATGTGTAAATTAAACAAAAAAGTGCACGTTTGTTATGATGTCCAAGATGGGGACCAGGATGTGGACATAATAAAAAATTAGGGAACATGATAGGAGACATTTCTACAATACATATAATCATTCTTATCTATCTAATACGATGACAACAGCTCTCCATACCTGCAGTCCACCACAAGGACCACCCTCTCTAATCCCTGAAAAATGAAATCATCCTCAGTGACGAAGAGAGGGGGCCAAGCGCCCCCCATGGTACCAGAGCATTGACTCTTCTAAGAGTCCTAAGAGTCCTGCTCACACTGATGGGGTGAAGCTGTGGGACCCTATTTTCAGAGATGATGTCCTCCACCCAACTCTCAAAAAGCTGAAAGGGTCTTCAGTAGAGATGGATAGTCGAGCTGGGCTATCAGACGGTCACCTCTGTAGCTGTAGTGTCATTTTTCCTATGGTCCAATGTGTAAATTAAACAAAAAAGTGCACGTTTGTTATGATGTTCAAGATGGGGACCAGGATGTGGACATAATAAAAAATTAGGGAACATGATAGGAGACATTTCTACAATACATATAATCATTCTTATCTATCTAATACGATCACAACAGCTCTCCATACCTGCAGTCCACCACAAGGACCACTCTCTCTAATCCCTGAAAAATGAAATCATCCTCAGTGACGAAGAGAGGGGGCTAAGTGCCCCCAATGGTCTCAGAGCATTGACTCTTCTAAGAGTCCTAAGAGTCCTGCTCACACTGATGGGGTGCAGCTGTGGGACCCTATTTTCAGAGATGATGTCCTCCACCCAACTCTCAAAATGCTGAAAGGGTCTTCAGTAGAGATGGATAGTCGAGCTGGGCTATCAGACGGTCACCTCTGTAGCTGTAGTGTCATTTTTCCTATGGTCCAATGTGTAAATTAAACAAAAAAGTGCACGTTTGTTATGATGTCCAAGATGGGGACCAGGATGTGGACATAATAAAAAATTAGGGAACATGATAGGAGACATTTCTACAATACATATAATCATTCTTATCTATCTAATACGATGACAACAGCTCTCCATACCTGCAGTCCACCACAAGGACCACCCTCTCTAATCCCTGAAAAATGAAATCATCCTCAGTGACGAAGAGAGGGGGCCAAGCGCCCCCCATGGTACCAGAGCATTGACTCTTCTAAGAGTCCTAAGAGTCCTGCTCACACTGATGGGGTGAAGCTGTGGGACCCTATTTTCAGAGATGATGTCCTCCACCCAACTCTCAAAAAGCTGAAAGGGTCTTCAGTAGAGATGGATAGTCGAGCTGGGCTATCAGACGGTCACCTCTGTAGCTGTAGTGTCATTTTTCCTATGGTCCAATGTGTAAATTAAACAAAAAAGTGCACGTTTGTTATGATGTTCAAGATGGGGACCAGGATGTGGACATAATAAAAAATTAGGGAACATGATAGGAGACATTTCTACAATACATATAATCATTCTTATCTATCTAATACGATCACAACAGCTCTCCATACCTGCAGTCCACCACAAGGACCACTCTCTCTAATCCCTGAAAAATGAAATTATCCTCAGTGACGAAGAGAGGGGGCTAAGTGCCCCCAATGGTCTCAGAGCATTGACTCTTCTAAGAGTCCTAAGAGTCCTGCTCACACTGATGGGGTGCAGCTGTGGGACCCTATTTTCAGAGATGATGTCCTCCACCCAACTCTCAAAATGCTGAAAGGGTCTTCAGTAGAGATGGATAGTCGAGCTGGGCTATCAGACGGTCACCTCTGTAGCTGTAGTGTCATTTTTCCTATGGTCCAATGTGTAAATTAAACAAAAAAGTGCACGTTTGTTATGATGTCCAAGATGGGGACCAGGATGTGGACATAATAAAAAATTAGGGAACATGATAGGAGACATTTCTACAATACATATAATCATTCTTATCTATCTAATACGATGACAACAGCTTTCCATACCTGCAGTCCACCACAAGGACCACCCTCTCTAATCCCTGAAAAATGAAATCATCCTCAGTGACGAAGAGAGGGGGCCAAGCACCCCCCATGGTACCAGAGCATTGACTCTTCTAAGAGTCCTAAGAGTCCTGCTCACACTGATGGGGTGAAGCTGTGGGACCCTATTTTCAGAGATGATGTCCTCCACCCAACTCTCAAAAAGCTGAAAGGGTCTTCAGTAGAGATGGATAGTCGAGCTGGGCTATCAGACGGTCACCTCTGTAGCTGTAGTGTCATTTTTCCTATGGTCCAATGTGTAAATTAAACAAAAAAGTGCACGTTTGTTATGATGTTCAAGATGGGGACCAGGATGTGGACATAATAAAAAATTAGGGAACATGATAGGAGACATTTCTACAATACATATAATCATTCTTATCTATCTAATACGATCACAACAGCTCTCCATACCTGCAGTCCACCACAAGGACCACTCTCTCTAATCCCTGAAAAATGAAATCATCCTCAGTGACGAAGAGAGGGGGCTAAGCGCCCCCCATGGTCTCAGAGCATTGACTCTTCTAAGAGTCCTAAGATTCCTGCTCACACTGATGGGGTGCAGCTGTGGGACCCTATTTTCAGAGATGATGTCCTCCACCCAACTGTCAAAAAGCTGAAAGGGTCTTCAGTAGAGATGGATAGTCGAGCTCGGCTATCAGACGGTCACCTCTGTAGCTGTAGTGTCATTTTTCCTATGGTCCAATTTGTAAATTAAACAAAAAAGTGCACGTTTGTTATGATTTCCAAGATGGGGACCAGGATGTGGACATAATAAAAAAATAGGGAACATGATAGGAGACATTTCTACAATACATATAATCATTCTTATCTATCTAATACGATGACAACAGCTCTCCATACCTGCAGTCCACCACAAGGACCACCCTCTCTATTCCCTGAAAAGTGAAATCATCCTCAGTGACGAGGAGAGGGGGCTAAGCGCCCCCCATGGTCTCAGAGCATTGACTCTTCTAAGAGTCCTAAGAGTCCTGCTCACACTGATAAGGTGCAGCTGTGGGACCCTATTTTCAGAGATGATGTTCTCCACCCAACTCTCAAAAAGCTGAAAGGGTCTTCAGTAGAGATGGATAGTCGAGCTGGGCTATCAGACGGTCACCTCTGTAGCTGTAGTGTCATTTTTCCTATGGTCCAATGTGTAAATTAAACAAAAAAGTGCACGTTTGTTATGATGTCCAAGATGGGGACCAGGATGTGGACATAATAAAAAATTAGGGAACATGATAGGAGACATTTCTACAATACATATAATCATTCTTATCTATTTAATACGATGACAACAGCTCTCCATACCTGCAGTCCACTACAAGGACCACCCTCTCTAATCCCTGAAAAATGAAATCATCCTCAGTGACGAAATGAGGGGGCTAAGCGCCCCCATGGTCTCAGAGCATTGACTCTTCTAAGAGTCCTAAGAGTCCTGCTCACACTGATGGGGTGCAGCTGTGGGACCCTATTTTCAGAGATGATGTCCTCCACCCAACTCTCAAAAAGCTGAAAGGTTCTTCAGTAGAGATGGATAGTCGAGCTGGGCTATCAGACGGTCACCTCTGTAGCTGTAGTGTCATTTTTCCTATGGTCCAATGTGTAAATTAAACAAAAAAGTGCACGTTTGTTATGATGTCCAAGATGGGGACCAGGATGTGGACATAATAAAAAATTAGGGAACATGATAGGAGACATTTCTACAATACATGTAATCATTCTTATCTATCTAATACGATGATAACAGCTCTCCATATCTGCAGTCCACCACAAGGACCACCCTCTCTAATCCCTGAAAAATGAAATCATCCTCAGTGATGAAGAGAGGGGGCTAAGTGCCCCCAATGGTCTCAGAGCATTGACTCTTCTAAGAGTCCTAAGAGTCCTGCTCACACTGATGGGGTGCAGCTGTGGGACCCTATTTTCAGAGATGATGTCCTCCACCCAACTCTCAAAAAGCTGAAAGGGTCTTCAGTAGAGATGGATAGTCGAGCTGGGCTATCAGACGGTCACCTCTGTAGCTGTAGTGTCATTTTTCCTATGGTCCAATGTGTAAATTAAACAAAAAAGTGCACGTTTGTTATGATGTCCAAGATGGGGACCAGGATGTGGACATAATAAAAAATTAGGGAACATGATAGGAGACATTTCTACAATACATATAATCATTCTTATCTATCTAATACGATGACAACAGCTCTCCATACCTGCAGTCCACCACAAGGACCACCCTCTCTAATCCCTGAAAAATGAAATCATCCTCAGTGACGAAGAGAGGGGGCCAAGCGCCCCCCATGGTACCAGAGCATTGACTCTTCTAAGAGTCCTAAGAGTCCTGCTCACACTGATGGGGTGAAGCTGTGGGACCCTATTTTCAGAGATGATGTCCTCCACCCAACTCTCAAAAAGCTGAAAGGGTCTTCAGTAGAGATGGATAGTCGAGCTGGGCTATCAGACGGTCACCTCTGTAGCTGTAGTGTCATTTTTCCTATGGTCCAATGTGTAAATTAAACAAAAAAGTGCACGTTTGTTATGATGTCCAAGATGGGGACCAGGATGTGGACATAATAAAAAATTAGGGAACATGATAGGAGACATTTCTACAATACATATAATCATTCTTATCTATCTAATACGATGACAACAGCTGTCCATACCTGCAGTCCACCACAAGGACCACCCTCTCTAATCCCTGAAAAATGAAATCATCCTCAGTGACGAAGAGAGGGGGCCAAGCGCCCCCCATGGTACCAGAGCATTGACTCTTCTAAGAGTCCTAAGAGTCCTGCTCACACTGATGGGGTGAAGCTGTGGGACCCTATTTTCAGAGATGATGTCCTCCACCCAACTCTCAAAAAGCTGAAAGGGTCTTCAGTAGAGATGGATAGTCGAGCTGGGCTATCAGACGGTCACCTCTGTAGCTGTAGTGTCATTTTTCCTATGGTCCAATGTGTAAATTAAACAAAAAAGTGCACGTTTGTTATGATGTTCAAGATGGGGACCAGGATGTGGACATAATAAAAAATTAGGGAACATGATAGGAGACATTTCTACAATACATATAATCATTCTTATCTATCTAATACGATCACAACAGCTCTCCATACCTGCAGTCCACCACAAGGACCACTCTCTCTAATCCCTGAAAAATGAAATCATCCTCAGTGACGAAGAGAGGGGGCTAAGCGCCCCCCATGGTCTCAGAGCATTGACTCTTCTAAGAGTCCTAAGATTCCTGCTCACACTGATGGGGTGCAGCTGTGGGACCCTATTTTCAGAGATGATGTCCTCCACCCAACTCTCAAAAAGCTGAAAGGGTCTTCAGTAGAGATGGATAGTCGAGCTGGGCTATCAGACGGTCACCTCTGTAGCTGTAGTGTCATTTTTCCTATGGTCCAATTTGTAAATTAAACAAAAAAGTGCACGTTTGTTATGATTTCCAAGATGGGGACCAGGATGTGGACATAATAAAAAAATAGGGAACATGATAGGAGACATTTCTACAATACATATAATCATTCTTATCTATCTAATACGATGACAACAGCTCTCCATACCTGCAGTCCACCACAAGGACCACCCTCTCTATTCCCTGAAAAGTGAAATCATCCTCAGTGACGAGGAGAGGGGGCTAAGCGCCCCCCATGGTCTCAGAGCATTGACTCTTCTAAGAGTCCTAAGAGTCCTGCTCACACTGATGGGGTGCAGCTGTGGGACCCTATTTTCAGAGATGATGTTCTCCACCCAACTCTCAAAAAGCTGAAAGGGTCTTCAGTAGAGATGGATAGTCGAGCTGGGCTATCAGACGGTCACCTCTGTAGCTGTAGTGTCCTTTTTCCTATGGTCCAATGTGTAAATTAAACAAAAAAGTGCACGTTTGTTATGATGTCCAAGATGGGGACCAGGATGTGGACATAATAAAAAATTAGGGAACATGATAGGAGACATTTCTACAATACATATAATCATTCTTATCTATTTAATACGATGACAACAGCTCTCCATACCTGCAGTCCACTACAAGGACCACCCTCTCTAATCCCTGAAAAATGAAATCATCCTCAGTGACGAAATGAGGGGGCTAAGCGCCCCCATGGTCTCAGAGCATTGACTCTTCTAAGAGTCCTAAGAGTCCTGCTCACACTGATGGGGTGCAGCTGTGGGACCCTATTTTCAGAGATGATGTCCTCCACCCAACTCTCAAAAAGCTGAAAGGTTCTTCAGTAGAGATGGATAGTCGAGCTGGGCTATCAGACGGTCACCTCTGTAGCTGTAGTGTCATTTTTCCTATGGTCCAATGTGTAAATTAAACAAAAAAGTGCACGTTTGTTATGATGTCCAAGATGGGGACCAGGATGTGGACATAATAAAAAATTAGGGAACATGATAGGAGACATTTCTACAATACATGTAATCATTCTTATCTATCTAATACGATGATAACAGCTCTCCATATCTGCAGTCCACCACAAGGACCACCCTCTCTAATCCCTGAAAAATGAAATCATCCTCAGTGATGAAGAGAGGGGGCTAAGTGCCCCCAATGGTCTCAGAGCATTGACTCTTCTAAGAGTCCTAAGAGTCCTGCTCACACTGATGGGGTGCAGCTGTGGGACCCTATTTTCAGAGATGATGTCCTCCACCCAACTCTCAAAAAGCTGAAAGGGTCTTCAGTAGAGATGGATAGTCGAGCTGGGCTATCAGACGGTCACCTCTGTAGCTGTAGTGTCATTTTTCCTATGGTCCAATGTGTAAATTAAACAAAAAAGTGCACGTTTGTTATGATGTCCAAGATGGGGACCAGGATGTGGACATAATAAAAAATTAGGGAACATGGTAGGAGACATTTCTACAATACATATAATCATTCTTATCTATCTAATACAATGACAACAGCTCTCCATACCTGCAGTCCACCACAAGGACCACCCTCTCTAATCCCTGAAAAATAAAATCATCCTCAGTGACGAAGAGAGGGGGCCAAGCGCCCCCCATGGTACCAGAGCATTGACTCTTCTAAGAGTCCTAAGAGTCCTGCTCACATTGATGGGGTGAAGCTGTGGGACCCTATTTTCAGAGATGATGTCCTCCACCCAACTCTCAAAAAGCTGAAAGGGTCTTCAGTAGAGATGGATAGTCGAGCTGGGCTATCAGACGGTCACCTCTGTAGCTGTAGTGTCATTTTTCCTATGGTCCAATGTGTAAATTAAACAAAAAAGTGCACGTTTGTTATGATGTCCAAGATGGGGACCAGGATGTGGACATAATAAGAAATTAGGGAACATGATAGGAGACATTTCTACAATACATATAATCATTCTTATCTATCTAATACGATGACAACAGCTCTCCATACCTGCAGTCCACCACAAGGACCACCCTCTCTAATCCCTGAAAAATGAAATCATCCTCAGGGACGAAGAGAGGGGGCTAAGCGCCCCCCATGGTTTTAGAGCATTGACTCTTCTAAGAGTCCTAAGAGTCCTGCTTACACTGATGGGGTGCAGCTGTGGGACCCTATTTTCAGAGATGATGTCCTCCACCCAACTCTCAAAAAGCTGAAAGGGTCTTCAGTAGAGATGGATAGTCGAGCTGGGCTATCAGACGGTCACCTCTGTAGCTGTAGTGTCATTTTTCCTATGGTCCAATGTGTAAATTAAACAAAAAAGTGCACGTTTGTTATGATGTTCAAGATGGGGACCAGGATGTGGACATAATAAAAAATTAGGGAACATGATAGGAGACATTTCTACAATACATATAATCATTCTTATCTATCTAATACGATCACAACAGCTCTCCATACCTGCAGTCCACCACAAGGACCACTCTCTCTAATCCCTGAAAAATGAAATCATCCTCAGTGACGAAGAGAGGGGGCTAAGCGCCCCCCATGGTCTCAGAGCATTGACTCTTCTAAGAGTCCTAAGATTCCTGCTCACACTGATGGGGTGCAGCTGTGGGACCCTATTTTCAGAGATGATGTCCTCCACCCAACTCTCAAAAAGCTGAAAGGGTCTTCAGTAGAGATGGATAGTCGAGCTGGGCTATCAGACGGTCACCTCTGTAGCTGTAGTGTCATTTTTCCTATGGTCCAATGTGTAAATTAAACAAAAAAGTGCACGTTTGTTATGATTTCCAAGATGGGGACCAGGATGTGGACATAATAAAAAAATAGGGAACATGATAGGAGACATTTCTACAATACATATAATCATTCTTATCTATCTAATACGATGACAACAGCTCTCCATACCTGCAGTCCACCACAAGGACCACCCTCTCTATTCCCTGAAAAGTGAAATCATCCTCAGTGACGAAGAGAGGGGGCTAAGCGCCCCCCATGGTCTCAGAGCATTGACTCTTCTAAGAGTCCTAAGAGTCCTGCTCACACTGATGGGGTGCAGCTGTGGGACCCTATTTTCAGAGATGATGTTCTCCACCCAACTCTCAAAAAGCTGAAAGGGTCTTCAGTAGAGATGGATAGTCGAGCTGGGCTATCAGACGGTCACCTCTGTAGCTGTAGTGTCATTTTTCCTATGGTCCAATGTGTAAATTAAACAAAAAAGTGCACGTTTGTTATGATGTCCAAGATGGGGACCAGGATGTGGACATAATAAAAAATTAGGGAACATGATAGGAGACATTTCTACAATACATATAATCATTCTTATCTATTTAATACGATGACAACAGCTCTCCATACCTGCAGTCCACCACAAGGACCACCCTCTCTAATCCCTGAAATATGAAATCATCCTCAGTGACGAAGAGAGGGGGCTAAGCGCCCCCCATGGTCTCAGAGCATTGACTCTTCTAAGAGTCCTAAGAGTCCTGCTCACACTGATGGGGTGCAGCTGTGGGACCCTATTTTCAGAGATGATGTCCTCCACCCAACTCTCAAAAAGCTGAAAGGGTCTTCAGTAGAGATGGATAGTCGAGCTGGGCTATCAGACGGTCACCTCTGTAGCTGTAGTGTCATTTTTCCTATGGTCCAATGTGTAAATTAAACAAAAAAGTGCACGTTTGTTATGATTTCCAAGATGGGGACCAGGATGTGGACATAATAAAAAAATAGGGAACATGATAGGAGACATTTCTACAATACATATAATCATTCTTATCTATCTAATACGATGACAACAGCTCTCCATACCTGCAGTCCACCACAAGGACCACCCTCTCTATTCCCTGAAAAGTGAAATCATCCTCAGTGACGAAGAGAGGGGGCTAAGCGCCCCCCATGGTCTCAGAGCATTGACTCTTCTAAGAGTCCTAAGAGTCCTGCTCACACTGATGGGGTGCAGCTGTGGGACCCTATTTTCAGAGATGATGTCCTCCACCCAACTCTCAAAAAGCTGAAAGGGTCTTCAGTAGAGATAGATAGTCGAGCTGGGCTATCAGACGGTCACCTCTGTAGCTGTAGTGTCATTTTTCCTATGGTCCAATGTGTAAATTAAACAAAAAAGTGCACGTTTGTTATGATGTCCAAGATGGGGACCAGGATGTGGACATAATAAAAAATTAGGGAACATGATAGGAGACATTTCTACAATACATATACTCATTCTTATCTATCTAATACGATGATAACAGCTCTCCATATCTGCAGTCCACCACAAGGACCACCCTCTCTAATCCCTGAAAAATGAAATCCTCCTCAGTGATGAAGAGAGGGGGCTAAGTGCCCCCAATGGTCTCAGAGCATTGACTCTTCTAAGAGTCCTAAGAGTCCTGCTCACACTGATGGGGTGCAGCTGTGGGACCCTATTTTCAGAGATGATGTCCTCCACCCAACTCTCAAAAAGCTGAAAGGGTCTTCAGTAGAGATGGATAGTCGAGCTGGGCTATCAGACGGTCACCTCTGTAGCTGTAGTGTCATTTTTCCTATGGTCCAATGTGTAAATTAAACAAAAAAGTGCACGTTTGTTATGATGTCCAAGATGGGGACCAGGATGTGGACATAATAAGAAATTAGGGAACATGATAGGAGACATTTCTACAATACATATAATCATTCTTATCTATCTAATACGATGACAACAGCTCTCCATACCTGCAGTCCACCACAAGGACCACCCTCTCTAATCCCTGAAAAATGAAATCATCCTCAGGGACGAAGAGAGGGGGCTAAGCGCCCCCATGGTTTTAGAGCATTGACTCTTCTAAGAGTCCTAAGAGTCCTGCTTACACTGATGGGGTGCAGCTGTGGGACCCTATTTTCAGAGATGATGTCCTCCACCCAACTCTCAAAAAGCTGAAAGGGTCTTCAGTAGAGATGGATAGTCGAGCTGGGCTATCAGACGGTCACCTCTGTAGCTGTAGTGTCATTTTTCCTATGGTCCAATGTGTAAATTAAACAAAAAAGTGCACGTTTGTTATGATGTCCAAGATGGGGACCAGGATGTGGACATAATAAAAAATTAGGGAACATGATAGGAGACATTTCTACAATACATATAATCATTCTTATCTATCTAATACGATCACAACAGCTCTCCATACCTGCAGTCCACCACAAGGACCACTCTCTCTAATCCCTGAAAAATGAAATCATCCTCAGTGACGAAGAGAGGGGGCTAAGCGCCCCCCATGGTCTCAGAGCATTGACTCTTCTAAGAGTCCTAAGATTCCTGCTCACACTGATGGGGTGCAGCTGTGGGACCCTATTTTCAGAGATGATGTCCTCCACCCAACTCTCAAAAAGCTGAAAGGGTCTTCAGTAGAGATGGATAGTCGAGCTGGGCTATCAGACGGTCACCTCTGTAGCTGTAGTGTCATTTTTCCTATGGTCCAATGTGTAAATTAAACAAAAAAGTGCACGTTTGTTATGATGTCCAAGATGGGGACCAGGATGTGGACATAATAAAGAAATAGGGAACATGATAGGAGACATTTCTACAATACATATAATCATTCTTATCTATCTAATACGATGACAACAGCTCTCCATACCTGCAGTCCACCACAAGGACCACCCTCTCTATTCCCTGAAAAGTGAAATCATCCTCAGTGACGAAGAGAGGGGGCTAAGCGCCCCCCATGGTCTCAGAGCATTGACTCTTCTAAGAGTCCTAAGAGTCCTGCTCACACTGATGGGGTGCAGCTGTGGGACCCTATTTTCAGAGATGATGTTCTCCACCCAACTCTCAAATAGCTGAAAGGGTCTTCAGTAGAGATGGATAGTCGAGCTGGGCTATCAGACGGTCACCTCTGTAGCTGTAGTGTCATTTTTCCTATGGTCCAATGTGTAAATTAAACAAAAAAGTGCACGTTTGTTATGATGTCCAAGATGGGGACCAGGATGTGGACATAATAAAAAATTAGGGAACATGATAGGAGACATTTCTACAATACATATAATCATTCTTATCTATTTAATACGATGACAACAGCTCTCCATACCTGCAGTCCACCACAAGGACCACCCTCTCTAATCCCTGAAAAATGAAATCATCCTCAGTGACGAAGAGAGGGGGCTAAGCGCCCCCCATGGTCTCAGAGCATTGACTCTTCTAAGAGTCCTAAGAGTCCTGCTCACACTGATGGGGTGCAGCTGTGGGACCCTATTTTCAGAGATGATGTCCTCCACCCAACTCTCAAAAAGCTGAAAGGGTCTTCAGTAGAGATGGATAGTCGAGCTGGGCTATCAGACGGTCACCTCTGTAGCTGTAGTGTCATTTTTCCTATGGTCCAATGTGTAAATTAAACAAAAAAGTGCACGTTTGTTATGATGTCCAAGATGGGGACCAGGATGTGGACATAATAAAAAATTAGGGAACATGATAGGAGACATTTCTACAATACATATAATCATTCTTATCTATCTAATACGATGACAACAGCTCTCCATACCGTATTTCATGGTCAATCCAGGTTTGTCAGTGATGGCACTGACATAATGTATGGCGTCTTTTTCGGGCGTTATCCTTTGCCTTTTCATTGTGAAAATCCAGTTGCCTATATCAAAGCAAAT
Source organism: Anomaloglossus baeobatrachus (assembly GCF_048569485.1). Lineage (NCBI taxonomy): Eukaryota > Metazoa > Chordata > Amphibia > Anura > Aromobatidae > Anomaloglossus > Anomaloglossus baeobatrachus. The sequence goes on along the minus strand of NW_027442477.1, from coordinate 89,198 downwards.
TCTACTACTTGTAAAGTATGCAGAAAATGAAATGTAGAACATATAACATCAACTGCTTAGGAACGCATCATAGGTTAGTACTTAAAAGGATATTGTCATGTTCTAGTCATAATGCAAGCTGGACATTTTTCATGTTACCCTGTAATCGCCGGCCTATTCTAATGCTCACAAGCAAAGATATATGCTCAGCTGCTAAGGCTTCCCTCTGCCTTCTGAATGAAAATTGAATATGTCTGGCTCACTGTGTATATAGCAGGTGCTCAGAAAAAATAAGAGTCAATTCAAAAGAAATAGCTCTGGCACACTATAGTGATTAATAACGTAAGAAAAGAACTCTTGGAATGCTGAAAATTCTTTATTTGTGCAAAAGGATAATTCATCCAACGTTTCGACCTTGTTTTTAGGTCTTTATCAAGGATAAAGTTATCTAAGATCATAAAGGGTTACAAAACCATATAAACACGTAATTAGTACATAGTACAACATAACAGTACAATATATTGCTACTTGAGAGTACAATGGGTCAAATGACCATGAGGCACATACAAAAAATTTTTCCAAAGCCATAGTGAAAACATTTGTACTGAGGAAAGAAAATTTCCACATGACCTATCTGGAGAAACATTCTGGATCAAACAACCAAAAATAGTCAAGCAGGTAAATACACACCTATATGGATAACAGGATGATATGTGTTCAATTGTATAGCGTCATTGCCATTAAGGTACAAATGGAAAACTTGCAATCCTATATAGTGAAGGAAATGAACACATATCATATCAAAGAACACAGGAACATGGGTGTGAGAAAAACCTCAATGTTTATACTTTGTTCTTTATAATGGTGTGAACGTGTATATGTCTCAGTACCTTATGCACTTGAGAATTCTAGTGAGTAGATGATGAAAGCCTATTCCAGAACTGGAATCGGTAAATAATTGTAGGTGGAATCTAAATGAAAAGATGGTACAAGTGTTATCATGACACGTGGGCTATAACACAATGGACCGTGTGACAAAGAAGAAAGGAGAGAAAGAAGAGGAAGAAAATGGAACTACCTGTAACATTACGTGATAGTCACTGGTAAGTATCACTTGACAATTCAGGTGAAAAAGGATTCCTTTATTAAAGGGTTCTCAGTCGCCTCAGGATCATGAAATACTAGGGTAAATGATATGAGAATGGGTAAGAAGCACCACTAAAGGAAATATGAGATGCAGGACATATATCTATAAACCCCTGAACTACATGATAGAAATAAAAAGAAGAAAAAAGAAAAAAAAGAAGAAAGAAGAAGAACACATAGAATGCGGAAAGAGAATGGGTACAACTACCTGAGTTACTGCAGGGAGGCCCCTGGTTGGTATTGTGAGGGTTAGTGGAATTCCTTCACTGAAGGGTTCTCAGTTGCCTCAGGTTCGTGAAAAATGCTATAGACAAATAATGCCCGGAGAAAAGGGGTTCATATACAGCGAATAATGGTAATACAAGGTACATGTGTCACATGTAATAGTATATATATATATATTGCACTAAGCTCTACACCAGAAATAGAAAGTAGTCCCTCTGCCTTTTGTCTAGGTGCCCTGAGTTATGTCCTGTAAACTGTCACAGCGACCCAGACACACATGTGTAGTAGGGGAATATCCCTGCTGAGATGCCAGTGCTAGAGCACTCGTTTGCTGTGGAGTTGAACGCTATGTGAGCAGTTCTTACCTTCAATGAGCAGAAGTCTCTTTTTTCAGATTTCAATATCTCTGTGGGTATCTGGCAGAAATATGGAATACTCTTTACTGCTAAGACCCTGTACACCACTCCCACTAAAGGGGGCTTTACACGCTGCGACATCGCTAATGCGGAGTCGTTGGGGTCACGGAATTTGTGACGCACATCCGGCCGCATTAGCGATGTTGCTGCGTGTGACACCGATGAGCGATTTTGCATCGTTGCAAAAACGTGCAAAATCGCTCATCGGTGACATGGGTCTCCATTCTCGATTATCGTTACTGCAGCAGTAACGATGTAGTTCGTCGCTCCTGCGGCAGCACACATCACTCCGTGTGACACCGCAGAAACGAGGAACCTCTCCTTACCTGCCTCCCAGCCGCTATGAGGAAGGAAGGAGGTGGGCGGGATGTTCCGGCCACTCATCTCCGCCCCTCCGCTGCTATTGGGCGGTCGCTCAGTGACGTCGCTGTGACGCCGCACGGACCGCCCCCTTAGAAAGGAGGCGGTTCGCCGGTCACAGCGACGTCGCCGGGCAGGTAAGTATGTGTGACGGGTCTGGTTGGTGTTGTGCGGCATGGGCAGCGTTTTACCCGTGTCGCGCAACAGATGGGGGCGGGTACCCACACTAGCGATATCGGGACCGATATCGCAGTGTGTAAAGTAGCCTTTAGTCACATGACCAAGACTGTATCTGTGTCCCTACAACACACTTGAGACAAATGTGTGTGTGAGCCTGCATTGTGGGGTATATATAATATATTATAGAGCTGGGAAGGATCATTCTAAGCAGTGAGCTGTTCCAGTATTTGTAGGAAAATACCCAGTAGAAGCATCAAACACAGCACCAATACCTCCCATCAGTATCCCACCACAGTGCCATGTAACCCATGCCCTACACACCCATCTACACCAATACTATACAGGCACAAACTAGTATATCTGACTAAAAGCCCCCAAAATATGAAGAACGGCCTATAGTTGAGTGTGGATATAAAATCTATGTGAGCAGAGCTAGAATAGAAATCACTGATCGCATTGAAGTCATTCTGACCATAAATCACCATGATATCAAGGTGAGGAGTTGTGTGTTACTGCTGGGAGGAAAGGGTTAACAGTGGAATATTAAGGTGCATTTCTGTGTGCAGTGTTACTAGTCAATGTAACAATTCAGTATGAGCTGCTCTTGGTGCCGGGGGAGGGAGATGCTCTCCTGAGCAAGATAGATGGGGAATGAACATAATATCTATATAGTGTAAGGCAGGGGGTCTCAAACTCGGCTGGGTGTATGGGCCGCACAGAGGAAAAAAATAATTTGGGGGGCTGCATTCTTTGCAAGACAAAGTGACATTTTTATTGGTACCATATATGTATATATTTTTTTTACACACCTTTGGATGACTGATTTTCAACATTTTTCACTTGTTTATTATAACAAATGTGCACATTCTTTGGTTAAATCTAAAAAAAATAAATGTGATGTTAAAAAAAAGTCATGCCTTATTTTGTTTTTTTTTACATTTTATCCCTTTCTTTTAACTAATAGTGTTACAATTATGACGCTAGCGTTTTGTGAAGGGAATGCTTTGCCTACTTCCGTGACTATGGCCTTCCGGAACTGCTGCATTTTGGCTGACCTCTCCGCCTCGGGAATAAGAGACATAAAGTTCTCCTTGTAGCGTGGGTCTAACAGTGTTACCAACCAGTAATGATTGTCGGCCAAGATGTTCTTAACGCGAGGGTCACGAGACAGGCAGCTTACCATAAAGTCATCCATGTGCGCCAGACTCTTAACAGCCATCACTTCAGTATCCAGACCAACACGATGACTGAACATGCTGTCCTCCTCCTTCTCCTCCTCCTCATCTACCCTGTCCTCTGGCCAGCCACGCTGAACTGAGCATATGACTGGTATGCATGTCATATCCTCAATTTGGCCGGAGAGTTGCTCCATGTCTTCATCTTCCTCCTCGTCATAGTCCTCCACTGCACGTTGTGATGAGACGAGGCTGGGCTATGTGTTATCACCCACACCCACTACTGTTTCTTGCTCCAACTCATCGTGTTCCGCCTGCAATGCATCATGTTTGGTTTTGAGCAGAGACCGTTTTAGAAGGCAGAGAAGCGGTATGGTGACGCTAATAATGGCGTCATCGCCGCTCACCATCTTGGTGGAGTCCTCAAAGTTTTGGAGGATGGTACATAGGTCGGACATCCATCTCCACTCCTCAGGTGTTAAGTGTGGAGTTTGACCCATTTCCCGACGGCTTAGGTGATGCAGGTACTCAACAACTGCCCTCTTCTGCTCACATATCCTGATCAACATGTGCAGAGTTGAATTCCAACGCGTGGGGACATCACACACCAGTCTGTGAGCCGGAAGATGCAAACGACGCTGAAAGCCGGCAAGGCCGGCTGAAGCAGTAGGTGACTTTCGAAAATGTGCAGACAGGCGGCGAACTTTTACCAGCAGATCAGACAGCTCTGGGTATGACTTTAGAAACCGCTGAACCACGAGGTTGAGCACATGGGCCATGCATGGAACATGTGTCAGCTGGCCTCGCCTCAAAGCCGCCACTAGGTTCCGGCCATTGTCACACACAACCTTTCCTGGCTTTAGGTTCAGAGGTGTGAGCCAGTGATCTGCATGCTGTTTTAGAGCTGTCCACACCTCTTCTGCATTGTGGGATTTGTCACTTATGCAGATTAGATGCAGCACAGCCTGTTGCCGCTTCGCCGAGGCAGTGCTGCAGTGCTTCCAGCTTGGGACTGGTGTGGAGGGTAAAGTGGATGAGGATGCGCAGGAGGAGGAGGAGGCTGAAGAGCATGACATTCCGGAGCTGTAGAGTGTGGGTGAAACCCTGACTGAGGTAGGGCCTGCAAACCTTGGTGTGGGAAGGACTTGTTCCGTTCCTCGCTCAAACTGGGTCCCAGCTGGGCTGGGCTGGGTCCCTACCCGGCTGGGTAGGGCGTTGTGGGGGGTTTGTCTATCTCCGTTTGAGGTGAGTTTGTTTAAGTTAGCCTTTTCTTTGGCGTTTTTTGGAGCCCTGCGGGTTGGGGAGTTGGTATCGCCCAGTAAGGCGTTCCCCGGGGGCTTGGATTGGGGTGACATTGTCAGTGGAAAACGGAGTTGAATTTTGGATTAGGAAATCGAAAACTGATCAGAGAGGTGTGGGTAGACTAGTCCGTTTGGGGATGGTTGTGGCATCTGATATGTGCCCGTTCAAGTGTCTCGGGAATTTTCAACAGATCCGTCCGAAGGTGGATGGCCCCTTATTATGTCACGAGGATGGGTCCTTTTTATCGAGATACCAATTTGTGAGTGTTTTTAGGGCATGTTTGAAGTCGTTGGGGTTAGATCCGAAGTCTTTCGGATTGGGGCAGCGACGGAGGCCTCTATATGCGGCCTACCGGAGGAGACAGTTAAGCAGATTGGTAGGTGGAAGTCGCAGCGCTTTAAGTCGTATGTACGTCCCCAGGTGGTTGTTGGCAATTGAGGGGAAAAGGGGGGGGTATTAGGGTAGCAATGGGGGGGGGGTGAGAGTGTGTGTTTTTTGTCAATTTGGTTTGGTGAGGCAATAAAATGGTGTCGTCTGTACATTTTGTATTGCAGAAGCACCCCCCCTTCCTTCCCTGGTCTGGATCCTTGGCCACTCTTATGTGTATTGGGGAGCCCGACGAGCGGACGCGAGATGGAACGGGAGACAGCTAGGTTTTGAGAAGGACCTGGCTCTCGTGCGATGGCTCGGTGTTCGGGGGTTAGGGTGGAACAGGGTGTTGCAGGAGGTGCATAGATACGCCCGGTTGGACAGACCTCCTGACATGTTAGTGTTGCATGCCGGGGGGAATGATTTGGGTGGGCGTCCTTTTCGAATCTTGATAAAGGACATCAAACATGATTTGTTACGGTTATGGGTGTCGTTTCCAGGTCTAACGATAGTCTGGTCGGAGATAGTAGCGAGAAAGAGTTGGCAGAAAGCGCGGTCAGTTGACAGGTTGAACAAGGCGCGGGCGAAGGTTAATAGGGCGATCTCGAAGTTTGTTAGTCGGAACGGGGGTATAGCAATACGGCATGTTGAGTTGGAAAGGACGGAAGAGGAATTTTGGTTGGCTGACGGGGTACACCTTAATGCGGTGGGAACTGACTTATGGGCTCTTGGCTTGCAGGGAGGTATTGAGAGGGCCCTTTGGTTGCGGGGGGTCTCAGGCACTTGAAGGGTTTCAAGGTGCCTTCGTTGTGGTGTTGTTTATTGGTGGGTCCTTGAAGTTGGTTTAAAATTGGTTCGGGGATTCATCCGGGTATGGATCCCCTCATTGGCAGAATTGATGGTCCCCTGGTGATTTTGGGGGGGAACCCCGACGGGGTATGTCGGGGCCCCTGGGGGTGTGGTTGGGGTTGACGGAGGATTAACCCTTACCATTTGGTGCTCCTGAGCCAGTGTGGGTAACGGCTGGGAGCAAGTTGAGGTTTTTTATTGCTCGGTTATGGGAATCACCAGGGTTTTGGTAGCTTCAAGGACCTTACCACATTGCAAATTTTATTGGTTATGTATTCTTGTTAATAAAATGGCTGCTATGGCCAAAATTATCCAAAGATAAATTTGTGTCTGTGTAATTACTTTTAAATAAGAAATGGGAATGGAGGTGTGGGGTATGAAAGGAAGACCGGAGTCAACAATTCCAGGGTCAAGCATGTTTATTTGCGTAAGCTTCGTTCCAGGGTAGAAAGGGTAAGAGTGCCTTTCAGAATTCGAAGTGGTCGGACTGTACGGACCACCAAGAACTGCAGGAGAGCTTGAACATCTTCCCATGGATTTGCGACATCCTCCCTCATCAGTTACGTAGGTAAGCAGGTTCTCAGCATTGCAGCCCATTTGTTGTCTTAAGTTAGTTAAGCGGGGTTAACTAACCTGTCAGTTCAGCCTCAGGTCTAAAGCAGAGGCCTGGACTCCACTCCTTACTCCTCACTCCACAACTCTCCTTAAAAACAACTGACTCCTTTTTCCTGCCCCGGGGTCTCCAGACCCCTAGGTGGGCGTTTCCTTCCGTCTGGTCCTGCCCACTGGTGTGCCTGTCTTTCCCTGGGGGAGGTGACTAGGATTTTCTGGTTGGCTTTGTGTGACTTAGGTGAGGGAAGTTGTTATGCGGGGGCCTATGTGTGACTACCTGCAGTGTCAGGGCGTCACATATGTATGTGTGTATGTCTGCTAAAGGAATCCGCACCGTCATATTTACAAACACAAAATTTTGCAGACACCTCATGTGACTCAGGGAACGTCGTAGACTATGTTTTAACAGGAATATTTAACCCCGCGCTTTACAGTTACTCTCCAAAAAACCTGCCTCCATTAAACTGAATGGAGGTGGGAGCTGCAAGTTATTAATAGCAGCTGTGATTGGTTGCTATAGGAACAAAGGACATTCATAGTATAAGAAGCTTATGTGTGAGATAATATGATGTCAGTGGGGAGACAGATAGAGAGAGACAGACACAGACTGAGAGACAAACAGACAGAGACAGATAGGCATAGACAGACAGGGAAAGAGACAGAGACAAACAGACAGAGGCAGACAGGGAAAGAGACAGACAGAGATAGACAGGGAAAAAAGGCAGACAGACAGAGACAGAGAAAGAGACAGAGGCAGATAGGGAAACAGACAGAGACAAACATACAGAGACAGGCAGGAGAAAAGGCAGACCGACAGGGAAAGAGACAGACAGGGGAAGAGACAGACAGAGAGAGACAGACAGATAGAGACAGACAAAGAAATACAGAGATAGACAGGGAAAGAGACAAACGGGGAATGAGTCAGACAGAGAGAGACAAAGAGAGACAGGCAGAGAGAGACAGGGAAAGAGACAGACAGGGGAAGAGAAAGACAGAGACAGACAAAGAAATACAGAGACAGACAGGGGAAGAGACAGACAGGGGAAGAGACAGACAGGGGAAGAGACAGACAGACAGGGAAAGAGACAGACCTGGAAAAGAGACAGACCTGGAAAAGAGACAGGCCTGGAAAAGAGACAGACAGACATAGAAACAGACAGCCACAAAGAGAGAGAGAGACAGACAGACACAGAGAGACAGACAGAGATAGAGAGACAGACAGACATGGATAGAGATAGAGACACACAGAGACAGACAGATGACAGAGACTGGGAGAGAGACAGACAGAAGCATAAATCCCTAACTAAAACTTAACATTTAATGATAGTTTTAAAAGGTAAAAAAACACAAATCATGTAAATAGAATGACTCTCTTCTGTGCATAGAGTCAACATTTTGTGTTTGTAAATATGACGGTGCGGATTCCTTTAGCAGACATACACACATACATATGTGACGCCCTGACACTGCAGGTAGTCACACATAGGCCCCCGCATAACAACTTCCCTCACCTAAGTCACACAAAGCCAACCAGAAAACCCTAGTCACCTCCCCCAGGGAAAGACAGGCACACCAGTGGGCAGGACCAGACGGAAGGAAACGCCCACCTAAGGGTCTGGAGACCCCGGGGCAGGAAAAAGGAGTCAGTTGTTTTTAAGGAGAGTTGTGGAGTGAGGAGTAAGGAGTGGAGTCCAGGCCTCTGCTTTAGACCTGAGGCTGAACTGACAGGTTAGTTAACCCCGCTTAACTAACTTAAGATAACAAATGGGCTGCAATGCTGAGAACCTGCTTACCTACGTAACTGATGAGGGAGGATGTCGCAAATCCATGGGAAGATGTTCAAGCTCTCCTGCAGTTCTTGGTGGCCCGTACAGTCCGACCACTTCGAATTCTGAAAGGCACTCTTACCCTTTCTACCCTGGAACGAAGCTTAGGCAAATAAACATGCTTGACCCTGGAATTGTTGACTCCGGTCTTCCTTTCATACCCCACACCTCCATTCCCATTTCTTATTTAAAAGTAATTACACAGACACAAATTTATCTTTGGATAATTTTGGCCATAGCAGCCATTTTATTAACAAGAATACATAACCAATAAAATTTGCAATGTGGTAAGGTCCTTGAAGCTACCAAAACCCTGGTGATTCCCATAACCGAGCAATAAAAAACCTCAACTTGCTCCCAGCCGTTACCCACACTGGCTCAGGAGCACCAAATGGTAAGGGTTAATCCTCCGTCAACCCCAACCACACCCCCAGGGGCCCCGACATACCCCGTCGGGGTTCCCCCCCAAAATCACCAGGGGACCATCAATTCTGCCAATGAGGGGATCCATACCCGGATGAATCCCCGAACCAATTTTAAACCAACTTCAAGGACCCACCAATAAACAACACCACAACGAAGGCACCTTGAAACCCTTCAAGTGCCTGAGACCCCCCGCAACCAAAGGGCCCTCTCAATACCTCCCTGCAAGCCAAGAGCCCATAAGTCAGTTCCCACCGCATTAAGGTGTACCCCGTCAGCCAACCAAAATTCCTCTTCCGTCCTTTCCAACTCAACATGCCGTATTGCTATACCCCCGTTCCGACTAACAAACTTCGAGATCGCCCTATTAACCTTCGCCCGCGCCTTGTTCAACCTGTCAACTGACCGCGCTTTCTGCCAACTCTTTCTCGCTACTATCTCCGACCAGACTATCGTTAGACCTGGAAACGACACCCATAACCGTAACAAATCATGTTTGATGTCCTTTATCAAGATTCGAAAAGGACGCCCACCCAAATCATTCCCCCCGGCATGCAACACTAACATGTCAGGAGGTCTGTCCAACCGGGCGTATCTATGCACCTCCTGCAACACCCTGTTCCACCCTAACCCCCGAACACCGAGCCATCGCACGAGAGCCAGGTCCTTCTCAAAACCTAGCTGTCTCCCGTTCCATCTCGCGTCCGCTCGTCGGGCTCCCCAATACACATAAGAGTGGCCAAGGATCCAGACCAGGGAAGGAAGAGGGGGTGCTTCTGCAATACAAAATGTACAGACGACACCATTTTATTGCCTCACCAAACCAAATTGACAAAAAACACACACTCTCACCCCCCCCCCATTGCTACCCTAATACCCCCCCCTTTTCCCCTCAATTGCCAACAACCACCTGGGGACGTACATACGACTTAAAGCGCTGCAACTTCCACCTACCAATCTGCTTAACTGTCTCCTCCGGTAGGCCGCATATAGAGGCCTCCGTCGCTGCCCCAATCCGAAAGACTTCGGATCTAACCCCAACGACTTCAAACATGCCCTAAAAACACTCACAAATTGGTATCTCGATAAAAAGGACCCATCCTCGTGACATAATAAGGGGCCATCCACCTTCGGACGGATCTGTTGAAAATTCCCGAGACACTTGAACGGGCACATATCAGATGCCACAACCATCCCCAAACGGACTAGTCTACCCACACCTCTCTGATCAGTTTTCGATTTCCTAATCCAAAATTCAACTCCGTTTTCCACTGACATAATGTCACCCCAATCCAAGCCCCCGGGGAACGCCTTACTGGGCGATACCAACTCCCCAACCCGCAGGGCTCCAAAAAACGCCAAAGAAAAGGCTAACTTAAACAAACTCACCTCAAACGGAGATAGACAAACCCCCCACAACGCCCTACCCAGCCGGGTAGGGACCCAGCCCAGCCCAGCTGGGACCCAGTTTGAGCAAGGAACGGAACAAGTCCTTCCCACACCAAGGTTTGCAGGCCCTACCTCAGTCAGGGTTTCACCCACACTCTACAGCTCCGGAATGTCATGCTCTTCAGCCTCCTCCTCCTCCTGCGCATCCTCATCCACTTTACCCTCCACACCAGTCCCAAGCTGGAAGCACTGCAGCACTGCCTCGGCGAAGCGGCAACAGACTGTGCTGCAGCTAATCTGCATAGGTGACAAACCCCACAATGCAGAAGAGGTGTGGACAGCTCTAAAACAGCATGCAGATCACTGGCTCACACCTCTGAACCTAAAGCCAGGAAAGGTTGTGTGTGACAATGGCCGGAACCTGGTGGCGGCTTTGAGGCGAGGCCAGCTGACACATGTTCCATGCATGGCCCATGTGCTCAACCTCGTGGTTCAGCGGTTTCTAAAGTCATACCCAGAGCTGTCTGATCTGCTGGTAAAAGTTCGCTGCCTGTCTGCACATTTTCGAAAGTCACCTACTGCTTCAGCCGGCCTTGCCGGCTTTCAGCGTCGTTTGCATCTTCCGGCTCACAGACTGGTGTGTGATGTCCCCACGCATTGGAATTCAACTCTGCACATGTTGATCAGGATATGTGAGCAGAAGAGGGCAGTTGTTGAGTACCTGCATCACCTAAGCCGTCGGGAAATGGGTCAAACTCCACACATAACACCTGAGGAGTGGAGATGGATGTCCGACCTATGTACCATCCTCCAAAACTTTGAGGACTCCACCAAGATGGTGAGCGGCGATGACGCCATTATTAGCGTCACCATACCGCTTCTCTGCCTTCTAAAACGGTCTCTGCTCAAAACCAAACATGATGCATTGCAGGCGGAACACGATGAGTTGGAGCAAGAAACAGTAGTGGGTGTGGGTGATAACACACAGCCCAGCCTCGTCTCATCACAACGTGTAGTGGAGGACTATGACGAGGAGGAGGATGAAGACATGGAGCAACTCTCCGGCCAAATTGAGGATATGACATGCATACCAGTCATATGCTCAGTTCAGCGTGGCTGGCCAGAGGACAGGGTAGATGATGAGGAGGAGGAGGAGGAGGAGGAGAAGGAGGAGGACAGCATGTTCAGTCATCGTGTTGGTCTGGATCCTGAAGTGATGGCTGTTAAGAGTCTGGCGCACATGGATGACTTTGTGGTAAGCTGCCTGTCTCGTGACCCTCGCGTTAAGAACATCTTGGCCGACAATCATTACTGGTTGGTAACACTGTTAGACCCACGCTACAAGGAGAACTTTATGTCTCTTATTCCCGAGGCGGAGAGGTCAGCCAAAATGCAGCAGTTCCGGAAGGCCATAGTCACGGAAGTAGGCAAAGCATTCCCTTCACAAAACGCTAGCGTCATAATTGTAACACTATTAGTTAAAAGAAAGGGATAAAATGTAAAAAAAACCAAAATAAGGCATGACTTTTTTTTAACATCAAATTTTTTTTTTTTAGATTTAACCAAAGAATGTGCACATTTGTTATAATAAACAAGTGAAAAATGTTGAAAATCAGTCATCCAAAGGTGTGTGAAAAAAAATATATATATATGGTACCAATAAAAATGTCACTTTGTCCTGCAAAGAATGCAGCCCCCCAAATTATTTTTTTCCTCTGTGCGGCCCATACACCCAGCCGAGTTTGAGACCCCCTGCCTTACACTATATAGATATCATGTTAATTCCCCATCTATCTTGCTCAGGAGAGCATCTCCCTCCCCCGGCACCAAGAGCAGCTCATATTGAATTGTTACATTGACTAGTAACACTGCACACAGAAATGCACCTTAATATTCCACTGTTAACCCTTTCCTCCCAGCAGTAACACACAACTCCTCACCTTGATATCATGGTGATTTATGGTCAGAATGACTTCAATGCGATCAGTGATTTCTATTCTAGCTCTGCTCACATAGATTTTATATCCACACTCAACTATAGGCCGTTCTTCATATTTTGGGGGCTTTTAGTCAGATATACTAGTTTGTGCCTGTATAGTATTGGTGTAGATGGGAGTGTAGGGCATGGGTTACATGGCACTGTGGTGGGATACTGATGGGAGGTATTGGTGCTGTGTTTGATGCTTCTACTGGGTATTTTCCTACAAATACTGGAACAGCTCACTGCTTAGAATGATTCTTCCCAGCTCTATAATATATTATATATACCCCACAATGCAGGCTCACACACACATTTGTCTCAAGTGTGTTGTAGGGACACAGATACAGTCTTGGTCATGTGACTAAAGGCTACTTTACACACTGCGATATCGGTCCTGATATCGCTAGTGTGGGTACCCGCCCCATCTGTTGCGCGACACGGGCAAATCGCTGCCCATGCCGCACAACACCGACCAGACCCGTCACACATACTTACCTGACCGGCGACGTCGCTGTGACCGGCGAACCGCCTCCTTTCTAAGGGGGCGGTCCGTGCGGCGTCACAGCGACGTCACTGAGCGACCGCCCAATAGCAGCGGAGGGGCGGAGATGAGTGGCCGGAACATCCCGCCCACCTCCTTCCTTCCTCATAGCGGCTGGGAGGCAGGTAAGGAGAGGTTCCTCGTTTCTGCGGTGTCACACGGAGTGATGTGTGCTGCCGCAGGAGCGACGAACTACATCGTTACTGCTGCAGTAACGATAATCGAGAATGGAGACCCATGTCACCGATGAGCGATTTTGCACGTTTTTGCAACGATGCAAAATCGCTCATCGGTGTCACACGCAGCAACATCGCTAATGCGGCCGGATGTGCGTCACAAATTCCGTGACCCCAACGACTCCGCATTAGCGATGTCGCAGCGTGTAAAGCCCCCTTTAGTGGGAGTGGTGTACAGGGTCTTAGCAGTAAAGAGTATTCCATATTTCTGCCAGATACCCACAGAGATATTGAAATCTGAAAAAAGAGACTTCTGCTCATTGAAGGTAAGAACTGCTCACATAGCGTTCAACTCCACAGCAAACGAGTGCTCTAGCACTGGCATCTCAGCAGGGATATTCCCCTACTACACATGTGTGTCTGGGTCGCTGTGACAGTTTACAGGACATAACTCAAGGCACCTAGATAGAAGGCAGAGGTACTGGGATTGGTTGGTTTTTGGTGACGGAGGTGCAGGGGCTGGCGCCCATGTGCAGTGCTGGCTAAGGTATATTGATGATATTTTGATTTTTTGGCAGGGCACTGTGGAGCAGCTCGAGACATTTATGGAGGAACTTAATAACAACACCTTTAACATCAGATTGACGCATAAGCATAGCAGCAGTTGCGTTGACTTCCTGGATATTAAAATTTCATTCGGTTCTGAGCGAATTGTTCAGACCGACGTCCATAGGAAGGAAACATCAGTCAACGCACTGCTGCATGCTTCTTCTGCTCATACTCCCTCCACCATCCGGGCCGTACCGACTGGCCAGTTCCTCAGGATGAAGCAAATTTGTTCGTCAGACACTGCTTTTGAACAACAGTCTGCCGACCTCCAGCGCCATAGGGGTGGCAAAGGCGGTCTTCCCCCGGTCTGCCTCAGCAACGGACACTAGCCAATAGTGACTAGTGAGATCAAGGGTAGAAAAATAATTTGCAGTTCTCAATGCAGCTAGCGATTCCTCAATACGGGGGAGTGGTGCCGTCCTTCTTCTTTAACAGGACCAACGGAGCTGCCCAAAGGCTACAACTGTCACGGATAACCCCAGCCGCCTTCATGTTGCTCAACATGTCCTTGGTACACTGGTAATGTGAAGGTGGTATTGGCTTATAGCTCTCTTTGATGGGTGGGTGTGCACCTGTGGGGATGTAGTGTTGGACCCCTTTTATTCCCCCAAAATCTAGCGGATGTTTGCTGAAGACTTGCTCGCTCGTATTCTTGCACTACCCTGTGGACCCGCTTCTTGTGATGTGAAGGTGTGGAGTCAGTGCCTACGTGTAATTCCTTACACCACTCCTCTGGCTGACTTGGTGAGCAGTCACTGACTGGGTGGGGTGCAGTAATAGTGGATGCTGCTACTTGGATAGCATGTGTATCTACTGTGAACAGCTTATCAATGGTGGCAAGTCGGGGCAGCTTAACCTCCTGCTCTCCGCAGTTTAACACTCTCACGGGCACTCTTCCCTTCCGCACTAATGAATAAAACTATGATGTAAATATCATATAGATACCCCACAATTGTAAATAAAGGTATGTTATGGGAAAAGGGGGAACAGGGAAAGAGGAAAATAGTGTAATAAAGTATACCTTCTGGGGGTGAGAGGAAATGGCAGCACAGCCAGTGGAGGTGAAGCAAAAGGAAGCCTGCAACTAAAGAGTTGAGAGCGTTATCACATGGTGACTGAGCCTGATTGTAAAGGGAGCATAGAGTGGAGCATACTCTGGGCACGTTAGAACCCAAGTTCTTAAACCATGAATATGGACCCCTTTTATTCTCCCAAAGTCTAGCGGATGTTTGCTGAAGACTTGCTCGTATTCTTGCACTACCCTGTGGACCCGCTTCTTGTGATGTGAAGGTGTGGAGTCAGTGCCTACGTGTAATTCCTTACACCACTCCTCTGGTTGACTTGGTGAGCTGTCACTGAATGGGTGTGGTGAAGTAACGGTGGATGCTGTGGCTTGGATATCATATTAAATATAGGGACCCCCATACAGTAGTATGAGAAATTTTTTTGTATTCAATGATCGGTATTACCTTCAGGGGCGCGGCACGTGGACGTGCGTTCCATTAGCCTCACTGCATTCCACTCCCATACAGGAAGTGGGCGCAGCTATTACTACGGTCGCACATAAAAGAACCCACAGCCACCACTGCACACAGCTGACTCCACCACTGGAAACCCACTTCTACACCAACGCAGGTAAGACAGGATCGGCACCTCTATGCTCCCGTTACAATCAGGCTCAGTCACCATGTGATAATGCTCTCAACAATTTAGTTGCAGGCTTCCCCTTGCTTCACCTCCACTGGCTGTGCTGCCATTTCCTCTCCCCCCTGGAAGGTATACTTTATTACACTATTTTCCTGTTTCCCTCTTCTCCCTTTTCCCATAACCTACCTTTATCTGCATTTGTGGGGTATCTATATACTATTTATATCACAGTTTTATTCATTAATACGGAAGGGAAGAGTGCGCGTGAGAGTGTTGAACTGCGGAGAGCAAGAGGTTAAGCTGCCCCGATTTGCCACCATTGATAAGCTGTTCACAGTAGATACACATGCTATCCAAGCAGCAGCAGCATCCACCATTACTGCACCCCACTCAGTCAGTGACAGCTCACCAAGTCAGCCAGAGGAGTGGTGTCAGGAATTACACGTAGGCACTGACTACACACCTTCACATCACAAGAAGGGGGTGCAAGTGTGACGCCCTGGACTAGCCAGTTGGTCACAGACATAACACACACACACCCCCTTTCCCGGATAGTTACACTAGTCAGACACAAAACCGTTGTTGCCTCCCTCCAGGGGCTGATGTCCACACCAGGTGGGGCGGAGCCAGGCGGTTGGCCCCACCCACCAAGGAGTTCACAGGCCTGGAGGTGGGAAAACCAGTCAGTTAGTTGAAGTTCAGTTTAGAGTTGAACCGTGGAGGTAGTGAGTTCAGTGAGGAGCCCAGTTTTGGGTAGGAGTGCAAAACTGCTAGTGTCTGGGTCAGATCCCAGGCACTATGGGGAGATAAGGTATGCACACCAGTGACTATGTAAGGGGAATACATGAAATAGCAGAAACTGCAGTGTGAATACTGACTTGAAAAATTCAATAGCTATATGCAAGAGTGAATATGTGAAAAATGGAATCTGCATTACTGCCATGAACATATGAATCAAGAGAAATTTAGCTACTGAATTGATCAATGCAATAGAGCCCCAACACTACGCCAAAGTATTTCTCTACGTTGGGGTCCCTAGCTTGTGTGTGTCCTCTCATGCAGTTAAAAAACCTACCGTGTATGGGAAGCTGAGACCCAGGCTATTTATGCGTATGATATGGATTGGCAATAGGTGTGGTTGGGGAGGGTTCACAAACGAAAAAATACTAACAAATAGGAATAACGTTTGGAACACCATTCTAAGTCCGAACTGGGTGCAAAAACCTTAAAAAACATCACTATGGGGAGATAAGGTATGCACACCAGTGACTATGTAAGGGGAATACATGAAATTGCAGAAACTGCTGTGTGAATACTGACTTGAAAAATCCAATAGCATTAATTCACATAATCCTAGTGACTGCGCACACAACATGGCCAAACGAAAACAAAAGACAGTACCTGGCCATTCTATCCAATGGAAACTCATAGGCAACACAGTCCATTAGACTAGGCAATTACATGCAGCCAAACAAAGTTCATGGGCCTTGCCTCAGAGTCGAACCCACAACCTCTTGGAGAACAAGCAAAGAGCCTACCACTAAACCAACTCAGTGAAGTTGGAAACCGACTCTACATTAATTAACATAATCCTAGTGACTGCGCACACAACATGGCCAAACAAAAGCAAAAGACAGTACCTGGCCTATCAATCCAATGGAAACTCATAGGTAACACAGTACATTGGACTAGGCAATTACATGCAGCCATACAAAGCCCATGGGTCTTGCCCCAGAGTCGAACCCACAACCTCTCGTAGCCAGGGCAAAGAGCCTACCACTACACCAACACAGAGAAGTAGGTGAATGACTCTACATTAATTCACATAATCATAGTGACTGCGCACACAACATGGCCAAACAAATGCAAAAGACATTATCTGGCCTATCAATCCAATGGAAACTCATAGGCAACACAGTCCATTAGACTAGGCACTTACACGCAGCCATGTAAAGTTCATGGGCATTGACTCAGAGTCGAACCCACAACCTCTTGGAGAACAAGCAAAGAGCCTACCACTAAACCAACTCAGGGAAGTTGGAAACCGACTCTACATTAATTAACATAATCCTAGTGACTGCGCACACAACATGGCCAAACAAAAGCAAAAGACAGTACGTGGCCTATCAATCCAACGGAAACTCATAGGTAACACAGTACATTGGACTAGGCAATTACATGCAGCCATACAAAGCCCATGGGCCTTGCCCCAGAGTCAAACCCACAACCTCTCATAGCCAAGGTAAAGAGCCTACCAATACACCAACACAGAGAAGTGGAAAACCGTTTCTACATTAATTCACATAATCCTAGTGACTGCGCACACAACATGGCCAAACGAAAACAAAAGACAGTAACTGGCCTATCAATCCAATGGAAACTCATAGGCAACACAGTCCATTGGACTAATCAATTACATGCAGCCATACAAAGTCCATGGGCTTTGCCTCAGATTCAAACCCACAACTTCTCGCAACAAAGCAAAGAGCCTACCACTACACTAACACAGAGAAGTGGGAAACTGATTCTACATTAATTCACATAATCCTACCGACTGCGCACACAACATGGCCAAACAAAAGACAATACCTGGCCTATTCATTCAATGAAAACTCATAGGCAACACAGTCCATTGGACTAGGCAATTACATTCAACCATACAAAGTCCATGGGCTTTGCCTCAAAGTCAAACCCACAACTTCTTGTAACCTAAGGAAAGAGCCTACCACTACACCAACACAGAGAAGAGAATGACTCTACATTAATTCACATAATCCTAGTGACTGCGCACACAACATGACCAAACGAAAACAAAAGACAGTCCCTGGCCTATCAATCCAATGGTAACTCATAGACAACATAGTCCATTGGACTACGCAATTACATGCAGCCATACAAAGTCCATGGGCCTTGCCTCAGAGTCATACCCACAATCTCTGGCAGAACAAGCAAAGAGCCTACAACTTCACCAACACAAAGAAGTAGGAAGCTGCGTCTACATTAATTCACATAATCCTAGTGACTGCGCACACAACATGGCCAAACAAAAGCAAAAGACAGTACCTGGCCTATCAATCCAATGGGAACTCATAGGCAACACAGTTAATTGAACTAGGCAATTACATGCAGCCATACAAACTACATGGGCCTTGCCTCAGAGTCAAACCCACAACCTCTTGCAGCTAAGCAAAGAGCCTTCCACTACAGCAACACAGAGAACTGGGAAACTGATTCTACATTAATTCACATAATCCTACCGACTGCGCACACAACATAACCAAACAAAAGATAATACCTGGCCAATCAATCCAATGGAAACTCAAAGGCAACACAGTCCATTGGACTAGGCAATTACATTGAGCCATATAAAGTCCATGGGCTTTGCCTCAGAGTCAAACCCACATTATCTCGCAGCCCAAGCAAAGCGCCTACCACTACACCAAGACAGAGAAGTTGGAAACTGAGTTTACATTAGTTCACATAATCCTAGTGACTGCGCACACAACATGGCCAAACAAAAGCAAAAGACAGTACCTGGCCTATCAATCCAATGGGACCTCATAGGCAACACAGTTAATTGAAATAGGCAATTACATGCAGCCATACAAACTCCATGGGCCTTGCCTCAGAGTCGAACCCACAACCTCTTGCAGCTTAAGCAAAGAGACTACCACTACACCAACACAGAGAAGTAGGTGAATGGCTCTACATTAATTCACATAATCCTAGTGACTGCGCACACAACATGGCCAAACAAAAGCAAAATACAGTACCTGGCCTATCAATCCAATAGAAACTCATAGGCAAAGCAATCAATTGGACTAGGCAATTACATGCAGCCATACAAAGTCCATGGGCCTTGCCTCAAAGTCGAACTCACAACCTCTCGCAGCCCAAGCAAAGAGCCTACCACTACACCAACACAGAGAAATGTAAACCTGACTCTACATTAATTCACATAATCCTAGTGACTGCGCACACAACATGGCCAAACGAAAACAAAAGACAGTAACTGGCCTATCAATCCAATAGAAACTCATAGGCAACACAGTCCATTGGACTAAGCAATTACATGCAGCCATTCAAAGTCCATGAGCCTTGCATTAGAGTCGAACCCACAACCTCTCGCAGCCCAAGCAAAGAGCCTACCACTACACCAACACAGAGAAATGGGAAACTGACTCTACATTAATTCCCATAACCCTAGTGACTGCGCACACAACATGGTCAAACAAAATCAAAAGGCAGTACCTGGCCTATCAATCCAATGGAAACTCATAGGCAACATAGTCCATTGGACTAGGCAATTACATGCAGTCATACAAAGTCCATGGGCCTTGCCTCAGAGTCAAACCCACAACCTCTGGCAGAACAAGCAAAGAGCCTACAACTACAAAAACACAAAGAAGTAGGAAGCTGCGTCTACATTAATTCACATAATCCTAGTGACTGTGCACACAACATGGCCAAACAAAAGCAGAAGACATTACCTAGCCTATCAAGCCAATGGAAACTCATAGGCAACACAGTCCATTGAACTAGGCAATTACATGCAGCCATTCAAAGTCCATGGGCTTTGCCGCAGAGTCAAACCCACAATTTCTCGCAGCCCAAGCAAAGAGCCTACCACTACACCAACACAGAGAAGTTGGAAACTAAGTTTACATTAGTTCACATAATCCTAGTGACTGCGCACACAACATGGCCAAACAAAAGCTAAAGACAGTACCTGGCCTATCAATCCGATGGGAACTCATAGGCAACACAGTCAATTGAACTAGGCGATTACATGCAGCCATACAAACTCCATGGGCCTAGCCTCAGAGTCGAACCCACAACCTCTCGCAGCTTAAGCAAAGAGACTACCACTACACCAACACAGAGAAGTAGGTGAATGACTCAACATAAATTCACATAATCCTAGTGACTGCGCACACAACATGGCCAAACAAAAGCAAAAGACAGTACCTGGCCTATTAATCCAATGGAAACTCATAGGCAACGCAATCCTTTGGACTAGGCAATAACATGCAGCCATACAAAGTCCATGGGCCTTGCCTCAGAGTCAAAACCACTACCTCTCAAAGCCCAAGCAAAGAGCCTACCACTACACCAACACAGAGAAGTGCGAAACAGACGCAACATAAATTCACATAATCCTAGTGACTGCGCACACAACATGGCCAAACAAAAGCAATAGACAGTCCCTGGCCTATCAATCCAATGGAAACTCATAGACAACATAGTCCATTGGAATAGGCAATTACATGCAGCCATACAAAGTCCATGGGCTTTGCCTCAGAGTCAAACCACAACTGCTCGCAGCCCAAGCAAAGAGCCTACCACTACACCAACACAGAGAATTGCGAAACTGACTCAACATAAATTCACATAATCCTAGTGACTGCGCACACAACATGGCCAAACAAAAGCTAAAGACAGTCCCTTGCCTATCAATCCAATGGAAACTCATAGACAACATAGTCCATTGGAACAGGCAATTACATGCAGCCTCACAAAGTCCATGGGCCTTGCCGCAGAGTCAAACCCACAACCTCTGGCAGAACAAGCAAAGAGCCTACAACTACACCAACACAAAGAAGTAGGAAGCTGCGTCTACATTAATTCACATAATCCTAGTGAATGCGCACACAACATGGCCAAACAAAAGCAAAAGACATTACCTGGCCTATCAGGCCAATGGAAACTCATAGGCAACACAGTCCATTGAACTAGGCAATTACATGCAGCCATACAAAGTCCATGGGCCATGCCTCAGAGTCAAACCCACAACCTCTCGCAGCCAAGCAAAGCAGCTACCACTACACCAACACAGAGAAGTGGGAAACGGATTCTACATTAATTCACATAATCCTAGTGACTGCGCACACAACATGGCCAAACAAAAGCAAAAGACAATACCTGGCCTATCAATCCAATGATAACTCATAGGCAACACAGTCCATTGGACTTGGCAATTACATGCAGCCATATAAAGTCCATGGGCCTTGCCTCAGAGTCAAACCCACAACCTCTGGCAGAACAAGCAAAGAGCCTACAACTACACCAACACAAAGAAGTAGGAAGCTGCGTCTACATTAATTCACATAATCCTAGTGAATGCGCACACAACATGGCCAAACAAAAGCAAAAGACATTACCTGGCCTATCAAGGCAATGGAAACTCATAGGCAACACAGTCCATTAAACTAGACAATTACATGGAGACATACAAAGTCCATGGGCCTTGCCTCAGAGACAAACCCACAATCTCTCGCAGCCAAGCAAAGAGCCTACCACTACACCAACACAGAGAAGTGGGAAACTGATTCTACATTAATTCACATAATCCTACCGACTGCGCACACAACATGGCCAAACAAAAGACAATACCTAGCCTATCAATCCAATGGAAACTCATAGGCAACACAGTCCATTAGACTAGGCAAATACATGCAGCCATACAAAGTTCATGGGCCTTGCCTCAGAGTCGAACCCACAACTTCTAGGAGAACAAGCAAAGAGCCTACCACTACACCAACACAGAGAAGTTGGAAACCGACTCTACATTAATTCACATAATCCTAGTGACTGCGCACACAACATGGCCAAACAAAAGCAAAAGACAGTACCTGGCCTATCAATCCAATGGAAACTCAAAGGTAACACAGTACATTAGACTAGGCAATTAAATGCAGCCATACAAAGCCCATGGGCCTTGCCCCAGAGTCGAACCCACAACCTCTCGTAGCCCAAGCAAAGAGCCTACCAATACACCAACACAGAGAAGTGGAAAACTGATTCTACATTAATTCACATAATCCTAGTGACTGCGCACACAACATGGCCAAACAAAAGCAAAAGACAGTACCTGGCCTATCAATCCAATAGAAACTCATAGGCAAAGCAATCAATTGGACTAGGCAATTACATGCAGCCATACAAAGCCCATGGGCCTTGCCTCAGAGTCAAACCCACAACCTCTGGCAGAACAAGCAAAGAGCTTACAACTACACCAACACAAAAAAGTAGGAGGCTGCGTCTACATTAATTCACATATTCCTAGAGACTGCGCACACAACATGGCCAAACAAAAGCAAAAGACATTACCTGGCCTATCAAGCCAATGGAAACTCATAGGCAACACAGTCCATTGGACTAAACAATTACATGCAGCCATACAAAGTCCATGGGCTTTGCCTCAGAGTCAAACCCACAATTTCTCGCAGCCCAAGCAAAGAGCCTACCACTACACCAACACAGAGAAGTTTGAAACTGACTCTTCATTAACTCACATAATCCTAGTGACTGCGCACACAACATGGCTAAACGAAAGCAAAAGACAGTACCTGGCCTATCAATCCAATGGAAACTCATAGGCAACACAGTCCATTAGACTAGGCAATTACATACAGCCATAATAAGTCCATGGGCCTTGCCCCAGAGTCAACCCCACAACATCTACGCAGCCCAAGCAAAGAGCCTACCACTACACCAACACAGAGAAATGTGAAACTGACTCTACATTAATTCACATAATCCTAGTGACTGTGCACACAACATGGCCAAATGAAAGCAAAAGTCAATACCTGGCCTATCAATCCAATGGAAACTCATAGGTAACACAGTCCATTGGACTATGCAATTACATGCAGCCATACAAAGTCCATGGGCCTTGCCTCAGAGTCAAACCCACAACCTCTAACAGCTCAAGCAAAAAGCCTACCACTACACCAACACAGAGAAGTGCGAAACTAATTGAACATAAATTCACATAATCCTAGTGACTGCGCACACAACATGGCCAAACGAAAGCAAAAGACAGTACCTGGCCTATCAATCCAATGGAAACTCATAGGTAACACAGTCCATTGGACTATGCAATTACATGCAGCCATACAAAGTCCATGGGCCTTGCCTCAGAGTCGAACTCACAACCTCTCGCAGCCCAAGAAAAACACCTACCATCACAGCAACACAGAGAAGTGTGAAACTGACTCTACATTAATTCACATAATCCTAGTGACTGCGCACACAACATGGCCAAACAAAAGCAAAAGACAGTACCTGGCCTATCAATCCAATGGGAACTCATAGGCAACACAGTCAATTGAACTACGCAATTATATGCAGCCATACAAACTCCATGGACCTTGCCTCAGAGTCGAACCCACAACTTCTCGCAGCTTAAGCAAAGAGCCTACCCCTAAACCAACACAGAGAAGTGGGAAACCGACTCTACATTAATTCACATAATACTAGTGACTGCGCACACAACATGGCCAAACAAAAGCAAAAGACAGTACCTGGCCTATCAATCCAATGGAAACTCATAGGCAACACAGTCCATTGGACTAGACAAGTACATGGAGACATACAAAGTCCATGGGCCTTGCCTCAGAGTCAAACCCACAACCTCTCGCAGCCAAGCAAAGAGCCTACTACTACACCAACACAGAAAAGTGGGAAACTGGTACTACATTAATTCACATAATCCTACCGACTGCGCACACAACATGGCCAAACAAAAGCAAAAGTCAGTACCTGGCTTATCAATTCAATGGAAACTCATAGGCAACACAGTCCATTGGACTAGAAAATTACATGGAGACATACAAAGGCCATGGGCCTTGCCTCAGAGTCAAACCCACAACCTCTCGCAGCCAAGCAAAGAGCCTACCACTACACCAACACAGAGAAGTAGGAAACTGATTCTACATTAATTCACATAATCCTACCGACTGCGCACACAACATGGCTAAACAAAAGACAATACCTGGCCTATCAATTTAATGGAAACTCATAGGCAACACAGTCCATTGGACTAGGCAATTACATGCAGCCATACAAAGTCCATGGGCTTTGCCTAAACGCCAAACCCACAACTTCTCGCAGCCCAAGCAAAGAGCCTACCACTACACCAACACAGAGAAGTGAGAAACTGATTCTACATTAATTCACATAATCCTACCGACTGCGCACACAACATGGCCAAACAAAAGACAATACCTGGCCTATCAATCCAATGGAAACCCATAGGCAACACAGTCCATTAGACTAGGCAAATACATGCAGCCATACAAAGTTCATGGGCCTTGCCTCAGAGTCGAACCCACATCCTCTTGGAGAACAAGCAAAGAGCCTACCACTAAACCAACACAGAGAAGTTGGAAACCGTCTCTACATTAATTCATATAATCCTAGTGACTGCGCACACAACATGGCCAAACAAAAGCAAAAGACAGTACCTGGCTTATCAATCCAATGGAAACTCATAGGCAACACAGTCCATTGGACTAGACAATTACATGGAGACATACAAAGTCCATGGGCCTTGCCTCAGAGTCAAACCCACAACCTCTCGCAGCCAAGCAAAGAGCCTACTACTACACCAACACAGAAAAGTGGGAAACTGGTACTACATTAATTCACATAATCCTACCGACTGCGCACACAACATGGCCAAACAAAAGCAAAATTCAGTACCTGGCTTATCAATCCAATGGAAACTCATAGGCAACGCAATCAATTGAACTAGGCAATTACATGCAGCCATACAAAGTCCATGGGCCTTGTCTCAGAGTCAAACCCACAACCTCTCTCAGCCCAAGCAAAGAGCCTACCACTACACCAACACAGAGAAGAGCGAAACTGACTCAACATAAATTCACATAATCCTAGTGACTGCGCACACAACATGGCCAAACGAAAGCAAAAGACAGTCCCTGGCCTATCAATCCAACGGAAACTCATAGACAACATAGTCCATTGGACTAGGCAATTACATGCAGCCATACAAAGTCCATGGGCCTTGCCTCAGAGTCAAACCCACAACCTCTGGCAGAACAAGCAAAGAGCTTACAACTAACACCAACACAAAAAAGTAGGAAGCTGCGTCTACATTAATTCACATATTCCTAGTGAATGCGCACACAACATGGCCAAACAAAAGCAAAAGACATTACCTGGCCTATCAAACCAATGGAAACTCATAGGCAACACAGTCCATTGGACTAGGCAATTACATGCAGCCATACAAAGTCCATGGGCTTTGCCTCAGAGTCAAACCCACAATTTCTCGCAGCCCAAGCAAAGAGCCTACCACTACACCAACACAGAGAAGTTGGTAACAGAGTTTACATTAGTTCACATAATCCTAGTGACTGTGCACACAACATGGCCAAACAAATGCAAAAGACATTATCTGGCCTATCAATCCAATGGAAACTCATAGGCAACACAGTCCATTAGACTAGGCAAATACATGCAGCCATACAAAGTTCATGGGCCTTGCCTCAGAGTCGAACCCACAACCTCTTGGAGAACAAGCAAAGAGCCTACCACTAAACCAACACAGAGAAGTAGGTGATTGACTCTACATTAATTCACATAATCCTAGTGACTGCGCACACAACATGGCCAAACAAAAGCAAAAGACGGTATCTGGCCTATCAATCCAATTGAAGCTCATAAGCAACATAGTCCATTGGACTAGGCAATAACATGCAGCCATACAATGTCCATGGGCCTTGCCTCAAAGTCGAACTCACAACCTCTCGCAGCTCAAGCAAAGAGCCTACTACTACACCAACACAGAGAAATGTGTACCTGACACTACATTAATTCACATAAACCTAGTGACTGCGCACACAACATGGCCAAACGAAAGCAAAAGTCAATACCTGGCCTATCAATCCAATGGAAACTCATAGGCAACACAGTCCATTGGACTAGGCAATTACATGCAGCCATAAAAAGTCCATG
The DNA here is from genome assembly GCF_048569485.1 of Anomaloglossus baeobatrachus. Lineage (NCBI taxonomy): Eukaryota > Metazoa > Chordata > Amphibia > Anura > Aromobatidae > Anomaloglossus > Anomaloglossus baeobatrachus. Next base: position 63,229 of record NW_027442477.1, on the reverse strand, counting down.
GGCCTTGCCTCAGAGTCAAATCCACAACCTCTCGCAGCTCAAGCAAAGAGCCTACCACTACACCAACACAGAGAAATGTGAAACTGACTCTATATTAATTCACATAATCCTAGTGACTGCGCACACAACATGGCCAAACGAAAGCAAAAGTCAATACCTGGCCTATCAATCCAATGGAAACTCATAGGCAACACAGTCCTTTGGACTAGGCAATTACATGCAGCCATACAAAGTCCATGAGCCTTGCATTTGAGTCGAACTCACAACCTCTCCCAGCCCAAGAAAAGAGCCTACCACTACACCAACACAGAGAAGTGGGAAACTGACTCAACATTAATTCACATAATCCTAGTGACTGCGCACAAAACATGGCCAAACAAAAGCAAAAGAAGGCACCTGGCCTATCAATCCAATGGAATCTCATAGGTAACACAGTCCATTGGACTATGCAATTACATGCAGCCATAAAAAGTCCATGGGCCTTGCCTCAGAGTCGAACTCACAACCTCTCGCAGCCCAAGAAAAAAGCCTACCACTACAGCAACAAGGAGAAGTGTGAAACCGACTCTACATTAACTCACATAATCCTAGTGACTGCGCACACAACATGGCCAAACGAAAGCAAAAGACAGTACCTGGCCTATCAATCCAATGGAAACTCAGAGGCAACCCCATCCATTGAACTAGGCAATTACATGCAGCCATACAGAGGTCATGGGCCTTGCCTCAGAGTCTATCCCACAACCTCTGGCAGAACAAGCAAAGAGCCTACAACCACACCAACACAAAGAAGTAGGAAGCTGCATCTACATTAATTCACATAATCCTAGTGACTGCGCACACAACATGGCCAAACAGAAGCAAAAGACATTACCTGGCCTATCAAGCCAATGGAAACTCATAGGCAATACAGTCCATTGAACTTGGCAATTACATGCAGCCATACAAAGTCCATGGGCCTTGCCTCAGAGTCAAACCCACAACCTCTCGCAGCCAAGCAAAGCGCCTTCCACTACACCAACACAGAGAAGTGGGAAACTGATTCTACATTAATTCACATAATCCTACCGACTTCGCACACAACATAACCAAACAAAAGACAATACCTGGCCTATCAGTCCAATGAAAACTCATAGGCAACACAGTCCATTGGACTAGGCAATTACATGCAGCCATACAAAGTCTATGGGCTTTGCCTCAGAGTCAAACCCACATTTTCTCGCAGCCCAAGAAAAGAGCCTACCACTACACCAACACAGAAAAGTTGAAAACTGAGTTTACATTAGTTCACATAATCCTAGTGACTGCGCACACAACATGGCCAAACAAAAGCAAAAGGTAGTACCTGGCCTATCAATCCAATAGGAACTCATAGGTAACACAGTCAACTAAAATAGGCAATTACATGCAGCCATACAAACTCCATGGGCCTTGCCTCAAAGTCGAACCAACAACCTTTCGCAGCTTAAGCAAAGAGACTACCACTACACCAACACAGAGAAGTAGGTAAATGACTCTACATTAATTCACATAATCCTAGTCACTGCGCACACAACATGGCCAAACAAATGCAAAAGACATTATCTGGCCTATCAATCCAATGAAATCATAGGCAACATAGTCCATTAGACTAAGCAAATATATGCAGCCATACAAAGTTAATGGGCCTTGCCTCAGAGTCGAACCCACAACCTCTTGGAGAACAAGCAAAGAGCCTACCACTAAACCAACACAGAGAAGTTGGAAACAGACTCTACATTAATTCACAGAATCCTAGTGACTGCGCACACAACATGGCCAAACAAAAGCAAAAGACAGTACCTGGCCTATCAATCCAATGGAAACTCAAAGCTAACACAGTACATTGGACTAGGCAATTACATGCAGCCATACAAAGCCCATTGGCGTTGCCCAAGAGTCGAACCCACACCCTCTCGTAGCCCAAGGAAAGAGCCTACTAATACACCAACACAGAGAAGTGGAAAACCGATTCTTCATTAATTCACATAATCCTAGTGACTGCGCACATAACATGGCCAAACAAAAGCAAAAGACAGTACCTGGCCTATCAAACCAATGGAAACTCATAGGCAACACAGTCCATTGGACTAGACAATTACATGCAGACATACAAAGTCCACGGGCCTTGCATTAGAGTCGAACCCACAACCTCTCGCAGCCCAAGCAAAGAGCCTACCACTACACCAACACAGAGAAGTGGGAAACTGATTCTACATTAATTCAAATAATCCTACTGACTGCGCACACAACATGGCCAAACAAAAGACAATACCTGACCTATCAATTCAAAGGAAACTCATAGGCAACACAGTCCATTGGACTTGGCAATTACATGCAGCCATACAAAGTCCATGGGCTTTGCCTCAGAGTCAAACCCACAATTTCTCGCAGCCCAAGGAAATAGCCTACGATTACACCAACACAGAGAAGTTGGAAACTGAGTTTACATTAGTTCACATAATCCTAGTGACTGCGCACACAACATGGCCAAACAAAAGACAATACCTGGCCTATCAATTCAATGGAAACTCATAGGCAACACAGTCAATTGAACTAGGCAATTACATGCTGCCATACAAACTCCATGGGCTTTGCCTCAGAGTCGAACCCACAACCTCTCACAGCTTAAGCAAAGAGACTACAACTACACCAACACAGAGAAGTAGGTGAATGAGTCTACATTAATTCACATAATCCTAGTGACTGCGAACACAACATAGCCAAACAAAAGCAAAAGACAGTACCTGGCCTATCAATCCAATTGAAACTCATAGGCAACATAGTCCATTGGACTAGGCAATAACATGCAGCCATACAAAGTCCATGGGCCTTGCCTCAAAGTCTAACTCACAACCTCTCGCAGCTCAAGCAAAGAGCCTACCACTACACCAACACAGAGAAATGTGAACCTGACTCTACATTAATTCACATAATCCTAGTGACTGCGAACACAACATGGCCAAACATAAGCAAAAGGCAGTACCTGGCCTATCAATCCAATGGGAACTCATAGGCAACACAATCAATTGAACTACGCAATTACATGCAGCCATACAAACTCCATGGGCCTTGCCTCAGAGTCGTACCCACAACCTCTCGCAGCTTAAGCAAAGAGCCTACCCCTAAACCAACACAGAGAAGTGGGAAACTGATTCTACATTAATTCACATAATCCTACCGACTGCGCACACAACACGGCCAAACAAAAGAAAATACCTGGCCTATCAATTCAATGGAAACTCATAGGCAACACAGTCCATTAGACTAGGCAATTACATGCAGCCATACAAAGTCCATGGGCTTTGCCTAAAAGTCAAACCCACAACTTCTCGCAGCCCAAGCAAAGAGCCTACCACTACACCAACACAGAGAAGTTGGTAACTGAGTTTACATTAATTCACATAATCCTAGTGACTGCGCACACAACATGGCCAAACAAAAGCAAAAGACAGTACCTGGCCTATCAATCCAATGGAAAATCATAGGCAACACAGTCCATTGGACTAGACAATTACATGGAGACATACAAAGTCCATGGGCCTTTCCTCAGAGTCAAACCCACAACCTCTCGCAGCCAAGCAAAGAGCCTACCACTACACCAACACAGAGAAGTGGGAAAGTGATTCTACATTAATTCACATAATCCTACCGACTGCGCACACAACATGGCCAAACAAAAGACAATACCTGGCCTATCAATCCAATGGAAACTCATAGGCAACACAGTCCATTAGACTAGGCAAATACATGCAGCCATATAAAGTTCATGGGCCTTGCCTCAGAGTCGAACCCACATCCTCTTGGAGAACAAGCAAAGAGCCTACCACTAAACCAACAAAGAGAAGTTGGAAATCGACTCTACATTAATTCACATAATCCTAGTGACTGCGCACACAACATGGCCAAACAAAAGCAAAAGACATTACCTGGCCTATCAATCCAATGTAAACTCATAGGTAACACAGTACATTACTAGGATTATGTGAGTTAATGTAGAGTCAGGTTCACATTTCTCTGTGTTGGTGTAGTGGTAGGCTCTTTGCTTGAGCTGCGAGAGGTTGTGAGTTAGACTTTGAGGCATGGCCCATGGACTTTGTATGGCTGCATGTTATTGCCTAGTCCAATGGACTATGTTGCCTATGAGTTTCAATTGGATTGATAGGCCAGGTACTGTCTTTTGCTTTTGTTTGGCCATGTTGTGTTCGCAGTCACTAGGATTATGTGAATTAATGTAGAGTCATTCACCTTCTTCTCTGTGTTGGTGTAGTTGTAGTCTCTTTGTTGCTTATGAGTTTCAATTTGATTGATAGGCCAGGTACTGTCTTTTGCTTTTGTTTGGCCATGTTATGTGCGCAGTCACTAGGATTATGTGAATTAATGTAGAGTCATTCACCTACTTCTCTGTGTTGGTGTAGTGGTAGTCTCTTTGCTTAAACTGCGAGAGGTTGTGGGTTCGACTCTGAGGCAAAGCCCATGGAGTTTGTATGGCAGCATGTAATTGCCTAGTTCAATTGACTCTGTTGCCTATGAGTTTCCATTGAATTGGTAGGCCAGGTATTGTCTTTTGTTTGGCCATGTTGTGTGCGCAGTCACTAGGATTATGTGAACTAATGTAAACTCAGTTTCCAACTTCTCTGTGTTGGTGTAATCGTAGGCTATTTCCTTGGGCTGCGAGAAATTGTGGGTTTGACTCTGAGGCAAAGCCCATGGACTTTGTATGGCTGCATGTAATTGCCAAGTCCAATGGACTGTGTTGCCTATGAGTTTCCTTTGAATTGATAGGCCAGGTATTGTCTTTTGTTTGGCCATGTTGTGTGCGCAGTCGGTAGGATTATTTGAATTAATGTAGAATCAGTTTCCCACTTCTCTGTGTTGGTGTAGTGGTAGGCTCTCTGCTTCGGCTGTGAGAGGTTGTGGGTTCGACTCTAATGCAAGGCCTATGGACTTTGTATGTCTCCATGTAATTGTCTAGTCCAATGGACTGTGTTGCCTATGAGTTTCCATTGGCTTGATAGGCCAGGTACTGTCTTTTGCTTTTGTTTGGCCATGTTATGTGCGCAGTCACTAGGATTATGTGAATTAATGAAGAATTGGTTTTCCACTTCTCTGTGTTGGTGTATTAGTAGCCTCTTTCCTTGGGCTACGAGAGGGTGTGGGTTCGACTCTGGGGCAAGGCCAATGGGCTTTGTATGGCTGCATGTAATTGCCTAGTCCAATGTACTGTGTTAGCTTTGAGTTTCCATTGGATTGATAGGCCAGGTGCTGTCTTTTGCTTTTGTTTTGCCATGTTGTGTGCGCAGTCACTAGGATTCTGTGAATTAATGTAGAGTTTGTTTCCAACTTCTCTGTGTTGGTTTAGTGGTAGGCTCTTTGCTTGTTCTCCAAGAGGTTGTGGGTTCGACTCTGAGGCAAGGCCCATTAACTTTGTATGGCTGCATATATTTGCTTAGTCTAATGGACTATGTTGCCTATGATTTCATTGGATTGATAGGCCAGATAATGTCTTTTGCATTTGTTTGGCCATGTTGTGTGCGCAGTCTCTAGGATTATGTGAATTAATGTAGAGTCATTTACCTACTTCTCTGTGTTGGTGTAGTGGTAGTCTTTTTGCTTAAGCTGCGAAAGGTTGTTGGTTCGACTTTGAGGCAAGGCCCATGGAGTTTGTATGGATGCATGTAATTGGCTATTTCAGTTGACTGTGTTACCTATGAGTTCCTATTGGATTGATAGGCCAGGTACTACCTTTTGCTTTTGTTTGGCCATGTTGTGTGCGCAGTCACTAGGATTATGTGAACTAATGTAAACTCAGTTTTCAACTTCTCTGTGTTGGTGTAGTGGTAGGCTCTTTTCTTGGGCTGCGAGAAAATGTGGGTTTGACTCTGAGGCAAAGCCCATAGACTTTGTATGGCTGCATGTAATTGCCTAGTCCAATGGACTGTGTTGCCTATGAGTTTTCATTGGACTGATAGGCCAGGTATTGTCTTTTGTTTGGTTATGTTGTGTGCGAAGTCGGTAGGATTATGTGAATTAATGTAGAATCAGTTTCCCACTTCTCTGTGTTGGTGTAGTGGAAGGCGCTTTGCTTGGCTGCGAGAAGTTGTGGGTTTGACTCTGAGGCAAGGCCCATGGACTTTGTATGGCTGCATGTAATTGCATAGTTCAATGGACTGTGTTGCCTATGAGTTTCCATTGGCTTGATAGGCCAGGTATTGACTTTTGCTTCTGTTTGGCCATGTTGTGTGCGCAGTCACTAGGATTATGTGAATTAATGTAGATGCAGCTTCCTACTTCTTTGTGTTGGTGTGGTTGTAGGCTCTTTGCTTGTTCTGCCAGAGGTTGTGGGATACACTCTGAGGCAAGGCCCATGGACTCTGTATGGCTGCATGTAATTGCCTAGTCCAATGGATGGGGTTGCCTCTGAGTTTCCATTGGATTGATAGGCCAGGTACTGTCTTTTGCTTTTGTTTGGCCATGTTGTGTGCGCAGTCACTAGGATTATGTGAGTTAATGTAGAGTCAGTTTCACACTTCTCCGTGTTGCTGTAGTGGTAGGCTTTTTTCTTGGGCTGCGAGAGGTTGTGAGTTCGACTCTGAGGCAAGGCCCATGGACTTTTTATGGCTGCATGTAATTGCATAGTCCAATGGACTGTGTTACCTATGAGATTCCATTGGATTGATAGGCCAGGTGCCTTCTTTTGCTTTTGTTTGGCCATGTTTTGTGCGCAGTCACTAGGATTATGTGAATTAATGTTGAGTCAGTTTCCCACTTCTCTGTGTTGGTGTAGTGGTAAGCTCTTTGCTTGGGCTGGGAGAGGTTGTGAGTTCGACTCAAATGCAAGGCTCATGGACTTTGTATGGCTGCATGTAATTGCCTAGTCCAATGGACTGTGTTGCCTATGAGTTTCCATTGGATTGCTAGGCCAGGTATTGACTTTTGCTTTCGTTTGGCCATGTTGTGTGCGCAGTCACTAGGTTTATGTGAATTAATGTAGAGTCAGGTTTACATTTCTCTGTGTTGGTGTAGTAGTAGGCTCTTTGCTTGAGCTGCGAGAGGTTGTGAGTTCGACTTTGAGGCAAGGCCCATGGACATTGTATGGCTGCATGTTATTGCCTAGTCCAATGGACTATGTTGCTTATGAGCTTCAATTGGATTGATAGGCCAGATACTGTCTTTTGCTTTTGTTTGGCCATGTTGTGTGCGCAGTCACTAGGATTATGTGAATTAATGTAGAGTCATTCACCTACTTCTCTGTGTTGGTTTAGTGGTAGGCTCTTTGCTTGTTCTCCAAGAGGTTGTGGGTTCAACTCTGAGGCAAGGCCCATGAACTTTGTATGGCTGCATGTATTTGCCTAGTCTAATGGACTGTGTTGCCTATGAGTTTCCATTGGATTGATAGGCCAGATAATGTCTTTTGCATTTGTTTGGCCATGTTGTGTGCACAGTCACTAGGATTATGTGAACTAATGTAAACTCTGTTACCAACTTCTCTGTGTTGGTGTAGTGGTAGGCTCTTTGCTTGGGCTGCGAGAAATTGTGGGTTTGACTCTGAGGCAAAGCCCATAGACTTTGTATGGCTGCATGTAATTGCCTAGTCCAATGGACTGTGTTGCCTATGAGTTTCCACTGGTATGATAGGCCAGGTAATGTCTTTTGCTTTTTTTTGGCCATGTTGTGTGCGCAGTCACTAGGAATATGTGAATTAATGTAGACGCAGCTTCCTACTTTTTTGTGTTGGTGTAGTTGTAAGCTCTATGCTTGTTCTGCCAGAGGTTGTGGGTTTGACTCTGAGGCAAGGCCCATGGACTTTGTATGGCTGCATGTAATTGCCTAGTCCAATGGACTATGTTGTCTATGAGTTTCCATTGGATTGATAGACCAGGGACTGTCTTTTGCTTTTGTTTGGCCATGTTGTGTGCGCAGTCACTAGGATTATGTGAATTTATGTTGAGTCAGTTTCGCTCTTCTCTGTGTTGGTGTAGTGGTAGGCTCTTTGCTTGGGCTGAGAGAGGTTGTGGGTTTGACTCTGAGACAAGGCCCATGGACTTTGTATGGCTGCATGTAATTGCCTAGTCCAATTGATTGCGTTGCCTATGAGTTTCCATTGGATTGATAGGCCAGGTACCGTCTTTTGCTTTTGTTTGGCCATGTTGTGTGCGCAGTCACTAGGATTATGTGAATTAATGTAGAGTCAATTTCACACTTCTCTGTGTTGCTGTAGTGGTAGGCTTTTTTCTTGGGCTGCGAGAGGTTGTGAGTTCGACTCTGAGGCAAGGCCCATGGACTTTGTATGGCTGCATGTAATTGCATAGTCCAATGGACTGTGTTACCTATGAGTTTCCATTGGATTGATAGGCCAGGTACTGTCTTTTGCTTTCGTTTGGCCATGTTGTGTGCGCAGTCACTAGGATTATGTGAATTTATGTTCAATTAGTTTCGCACTTCTCTGTGTTGGTGTAGTGGTAGGCTTTTTGCTTGAGCTGTTAGAGGTTGTGGGTTTGACTCTGAGGCAAGGCCCATGGACTTTGTATGGCTGCATGTAATTGCATAGTCCAATGGACTGTGTTGCCTATGAGTTTCCATTGGATTGATAGGCCAGATATGGACTTTTGCTTTCGTTTGGCCATGTTGTGTGCGCAGTCACTAGGATTATGTGAATTAATGTAGAGGCAGGTTCACATTTCTCTGTGTTCGTGTAGTGGTAGGCTCTTTGCTTGAGCTGCGAGAGGTTGTGAGTTCGACTTTGAGGCAAGGCCCATGGACTTTGTATGGCTGCATGTTATTGCCTAGTCCAATGGACTGTGTTGCCTATGAGTTTCCATTGGATTGATAAGCCAGGTACTGTCTTTTGCTTTTGTTTAGCCATGTTGTGTGCGCAGTCGGTAGGATTATGTGAATTAATGTAGAATCAGTTTCCCACTTCTCTGTATTGGTGTAGTGGTAGGCTCTTTGCTTGGCTGCGAGAGGTTGTGGGTTTGACTCTGAAGCAAGGCCCATGGACTTTGTATGTCTCCATGTAATTGTCTAGTCCAATGGACTGTGTTGCCTATGAGTTTCCATTGGATTGATAGGCCAGGTACTGTCTTTTGCTTTTGTTTGGCCATGTTGTGTGCGCAGTCACTAGGATTATGTGAATTAATGTAGAGTCAGTTTCTAACTTCTCTGTGTTGGTTTAGTGGTAGGCTCTTTGCTTGTTCTCCAAGAGGTTGTGGGTTCGACTCTGAGGCAAGGCCCATGAACTTTGTATGGCTGCATGTATTTGCCTAGTCTAATGGACTGTGTTGCCTATGAGTTTCCATTGGATTGATAGGCCAGATAATGTTTTTTGCATTTGTTTCGCAATGTTGTGTGCACAGTCACTAGGATTATGTGAACTAATGTAAACTCAGTTTCCATCTTGTCTGTGTTGGTGTAGTGGTAGGCTCTTTGCTTGGGCTGCGAGAAATTGTGGGTTTGACTCTGAGGCAAAGCCCATGGACTTTGTATGGCTGCATGTAATTGTTTAGTCCAATGGACTGTGTTGCCTATGAGTTTCCATTGGCTTGATAGGCCAGGTAATGTCTTTTGCTTTTGTTTGGCCATGTTGTGTGCGCAGTCTCTAGGAATATGTGAATTAATGTAGACGCACCTTCCTACTTTTTTGTGTTGGTGTAGTTGTAAGCTCTTTGCTTGTTCTGCCAGAGGTTGTGGGTTTGACTCTGAGGGAAGGCCCATGGACTTTGTATGGCTGCATGTAATTGCCTAGTCCAATGGACTATGTTGTATATGAGTTTCCATTGGATTGATAGGCCAGGGACTGTCTTTTGCTTTTGTTTGGCCATGTTGTGTGCGCAGTCACTAGGATTATGTGAATTTATGTTGAGTCAGTTTCGCTCTTCTCTGTGTTGGTGTAGTGGTAGGCTCTTTGCTTGGGCTACAAGAGGTTGTGGGTTCGACTCTGAGGCAAGGCCCATGGACTTTGTATGGCTGCATGTAATTGCCTAGTCCAATTGATTGCTTTGCCTATGAGTTTCTATTGGATTGATAGGCCAGGTACTGTCTTTTGCTTTTGTTTGGCCATGTTGTGTGCGCAGTCACTAGGATTATGTGAATTAATGTAGAATCAGTTTTTCACTTCTCTGTGTTGGTGTATTGGTAGGCTCTTTGCTTGGGCTACGAGAGGTTGTGGGTTCGACTCTGGGGCAAGGCCCATGGGCTTTGTATGGCTGCATTTAATTGCCTAGTCTAATGTACTGTGTTACCTTTGAGTTTCCATTGGATTGATAGGCCAGGTACTGTCTTTTGCTTTTGTTTGGCCATGTTGTGTGCGCAGTCACTAGGATTATGTGAATTAATGTAGAGTCGATTTCCATCTTCTCTGTGTTGGTGTAGTGGTAGGCTCTTTGCTTGTTCTCCAAGAAGTTGTGGGTTCGACTCTGAGGCAAGGCCCATGAACTTTGTATGGCTGCATGTATTTGCCTAGTCTAATGGACTGTATTGCCTATGAGTTTCCATTGGATTGATAGGCCAGGTATTGTCTTTTGTTTGGCCATGTTGTGTGCGCAGTCGGTAGGATTATGTGAATTAATGTAGAATCAGTTTCCCACTTATCTGTGTTGGTGTAGTGGTAGGCTCTTTGCTTGGCTGCGAGAGGTTGTGGGTTTGACTCTGAGGCAAGGCCCATGGACTTTGTATGTCTCCATGTAATTGTCTAGTCCAATGGACTGTGTTGCCTATGAGTTTCCATTGGCTTGATAGGCCAGGTACTGTCTTTTGCTTTTGTTTGGCCATGTTATGTGCGCAGTCACTAGGATTATGTGAATTAATGAAGAATTGGTTTTCCACTTCTCTGTGTTGGTGTATTAGTAGCCTCTTTCCTTGGGCTACGAGAGGGTGTGGGTTCGACTCTGGGGCAAGGCCAATGGGCTTTGTATGGCTGCATGTAATTGCCTAGTCCAATGTACTGTGTTAGCTTTGAGTTTCCATTGGATTGATAGGCCAGGTGCTGTCTTTTGCTTTTGTTTTGCCATGTTGTGTGCGCAGTCACTAGGATTCTGTGAATTAATGTAGAGTTTGTTTCCAACTTCTCTGTGTTGGTTTAGTGGTAGGCTCTTTGCTTGTTCTCCAAGAGGTTGTGGGTTCGACTCTGAGGCAAGGCCCATTAACTTTGTATGGCTGCATATATTTGCTTAGTCTAATGGACTATGTTGCCTATGATTTCATTGGATTGATAGGCCAGATAATGTCTTTTGCATTTGTTTGGCCATGTTGTGTGCGCAGTCTCTAGGATTATGTGAATTAATGTAGAGTCATTTACCTACTTCTCTGTGTTGGTGTAGTGGTAGTCTTTTTGCTTAAGCTGCGAAAGGTTGTTGGTTCGACTTTGAGGCAAGGCCCATGGAGTTTGTATGGATGCATGTAATTGGCTATTTCAGTTGACTGTGTTACCTATGAGTTCCTATTGGATTGATAGGCCAGGTACTACCTTTTGCTTTTGTTTGGCCATGTTGTGTGCGCAGTCACTAGGATTATGTGAACTAATGTAAACTCAGTTTTCAACTTCTCTGTGTTGGTGTAGTGGTAGGCTCTTTTCTTGGGCTGCGAGAAAATGTGGGTTTGACTCTGAGGCAAAGCCCATAGACTTTGTATGGCTGCATGTAATTGCCTAGTCCAATGGACTGTGTTGCCTATGAGTTTTCATTGGACTGATAGGCCAGGTATTGTCTTTTGTTTGGTTATGTTGTGTGCGAAGTCGGTAGGATTATGTGAATTAATGTAGAATCAGTTTCCCACTTCTCTGTGTTGGTGTAGTGGAAGGCGCTTTGCTTGGCTGCGAGAAGTTGTGGGTTTGACTCTGAGGCAAGGCCCATGGACTTTGTATGGCTGCATGTAATTGCATAGTTCAATGGACTGTGTTGCCTATGAGTTTCCATTGGCTTGATAGGCCAGGTATTGACTTTTGCTTCTGTTTGGCCATGTTGTGTGCGCAGTCACTAGGATTATGTGAATTAATGTAGATGCAGCTTCCTACTTCTTTGTGTTGGTGTGGTTGTAGGCTCTTTGCTTGTTCTGCCAGAGGTTGTGGGATACACTCTGAGGCAAGGCCCATGGACTCTGTATGGCTGCATGTAATTGCCTAGTCCAATGGATGGGGTTGCCTCTGAGTTTCCATTGGATTGATAGGCCAGGTACTGTCTTTTGCTTTTGTTTGGCCATGTTGTGTGCGCAGTCACTAGGATTATGTGAGTTAATGTAGAGTCAGTTTCACACTTCTCCGTGTTGCTGTAGTGGTAGGCTTTTTTCTTGGGCTGCGAGAGGTTGTGAGTTCGACTCTGAGGCAAGGCCCATGGACTTTTTATGGCTGCATGTAATTGCATAGTCCAATGGACTGTGTTACCTATGAGATTCCATTGGATTGATAGGCCAGGTGCCTTCTTTTGCTTTTGTTTGGCCATGTTTTGTGCGCAGTCACTAGGATTATGTGAATTAATGTTGAGTCAGTTTCCCACTTCTCTGTGTTGGTGTAGTGGTAAGCTCTTTGCTTGGGCTGGGAGAGGTTGTGAGTTCGACTCAAATGCAAGGCTCATGGACTTTGTATGGCTGCATGTAATTGCCTAGTCCAATGGACTGTGTTGCCTATGAGTTTCCATTGGATTGATAGGCCAGGTATTGACTTTTGCTTTCGTTTGGCCATGTTGTGTGCGCAGTCACTAGGTTTATGTGAATTAATGTAGAGTCAGGTTTACATTTCTCTGTGTTGGTGTAGTAGTAGGCTCTTTGCTTGAGCTGCGAGAGGTTGTGAGTTCGACTTTGAGGCAAGGCCCATGGACATTGTATGGCTGCATGTTATTGCCTAGTCCAATGGACTATGTTGCTTATGAGCTTCAATTGGATTGATAGGCCAGATACTGTCATTTGCTTTTGTTTGGCCATGTTGTGTGCGCAGTCACTAGGATTATGTGAATTAATGTAGAGTCATTCACCTACTTCTCTGTGTTGGTTTAGTGGTAGGCTCTTTGCTTGTTCTCCAAGAGGTTGTGGGTTCAACTCTGAGGCAAGGCCCATGAACTTTGTATGGCTGCATGTATTTGCCTAGTCTAATGGACTGTGTTGCCTATGAGTTTCCATTGGATTGATAGGCCAGATAATGTCTTTTGCATTTGTTTGGCCATGTTGTGTGCACAGTCACTAGGATTATGTGAACTAATGTAAACTCTGTTACCAACTTCTCTGTGTTGGTGTAGTGGTAGGCTCTTTGCTTGGGCTGCGAGAAATTGTGGGTTTGACTCTGAGGCAAAGCCCATAGACTTTGTATGGCTGCATGTAATTGCCTAGTCCAATGGACTGTGTTGCCTATGAGTTTCCATTGGATTGATAGACCAGGGACTGTCTTTTGCTTTTGTTTGGCCATGTTGTGTGCGCAGTCACTAGGAATATGTGAATTAATGTAGACGCAGCTTCCTACTTTTTTGTGTTGGTGTAGTTGTAAGCTCTATGCTTGTTCTGCCAGAGGTTGTGGGTTTGACTCTGAGGCAAGGCCCATGGACTTTGTATGGCTGCATGTAATTGCCTAGTCCAATGGACTATGTTGTCTATGAGTTTCCATTGGATTGATAGACCAGGGACTGTCTTTTGCTTTTGTTTGGCCATGTTGTGTGCGCAGTCACTAGGATTATGTGAATTTATGTTGAGTCAGTTTCGCTCTTCTCTGTGTTGGTGTAGTGGTAGGCTCTTTGCTTGGGCTGAGAGAGGTTGTGGGTTTGACTCTGAGACAAGGCCCATGGACTTTGTATGGCTGCATGTAATTGCCTAGTCCAATTGATTGCGTTGCCTATGAGTTTCCATTGGATTGATAGGCCAGGTACCGTCTTTTGCTTTTGTTTGGCCATGTTGTGTGCGCAGTCACTAGGATTATGTGAATTAATGTAGAGTCAATTTCACACTTCTCTGTGTTGCTGTAGTGGTAGGCTTTTTTCTTGGGCTGCGAGAGGTTGTGAGTTCGACTCTGAGGCAAGGCCCATGGACTTTGTATGGCTGCATGTAATTGCATAGTCCAATGGACTGTGTTACCTATGAGTTTCCATTGGATTGATAGGCCAGGTACTGTCTTTTGCTTTCGTTTGGCCATGTTGTGTGCGCAGTCACTAGGATTATGTGAATTTATGTTCAATTAGTTTCGCACTTCTCTGTGTTGGTGTAGTGGTAGGCTTTTTGCTTGAGCTGTTAGAGGTTGTGGGTTTGACTCTGAGGCAAGGCCCATGGACTTTGTATGGCTGCATGTAATTGCATAGTCCAATGGACTGTGTTGCCTATGAGTTTCCATTGGATTGATAGGCCAGATATGGACTTTTGCTTTCGTTTGGCCATGTTGTGTGCGCAGTCACTAGGATTATGTGAATTAATGTAGAGGCAGGTTCACATTTCTCTGTGTTCGTGTAGTGGTAGGCTCTTTGCTTGAGCTGCGAGAGGTTGTGAGTTCGACTTTGAGGCAAGGCCCATGGACTTTGTATGGCTGCATGTTATTGCCTAGTCCAATGGACTGTGTTGCCTATGAGTTTCCATTGGATTGATAAGCCAGGTACTGTCTTTTGCTTTTGTTTAGCCATGTTGTGTGCGCAGTCGGTAGGATTATGTGAATTAATGTAGAATCAGTTTCCCACTTCTCTGTATTGGTGTAGTGGTAGGCTCTTTGCTTGGCTGCGAGAGGTTGTGGGTTTGACTCTGAAGCAAGGCCCATGGACTTTGTATGTCTCCATGTAATTGTCTAGTCCAATGGACTGTGTTGCCTATGAGTTTCCATTGGATTGATAGGCCAGGTACTGTCTTTTGCTTTTGTTTGGCCATGTTGTGTGCGCAGTCACTAGGATTATGTGAATTAATGTAGAGTCAGTTTCTAACTTCTCTGTGTTGGTTTAGTGGTAGGCTCTTTGCTTGTTCTCCAAGAGGTTGTGGGTTCGACTCTGAGGCAAGGCCCATGAACTTTGTATGGCTGCATGTATTTGCCTAGTCTAATGGACTGTGTTGCCTATGAGTTTCCATTGGATTGATAGGCCAGATAATGTTTTTTGCATTTGTTTCGCAATGTTGTGTGCACAGTCACTAGGATTATGTGAACTAATGTAAACTCAGTTTCCATCTTGTCTGTGTTGGTGTAGTGGTAGGCTCTTTGCTTGGGCTGCGAGAAATTGTGGGTTTGACTCTGAGGCAAAGCCCATGGACTTTGTATGGCTGCATGTAATTGTTTAGTCCAATGGACTGTGTTGCCTATGAGTTTCCATTGGCTTGATAGGCCAGGTAATGTCTTTTGCTTTTGTTTGGCCATGTTGTGTGCGCAGTCTCTAGGAATATGTGAATTAATGTAGACGCACCTTCCTACTTTTTTGTGTTGGTGTAGTTGTAAGCTCTTTGCTTGTTCTGCCAGAGGTTGTGGGTTTGACTCTGAGGGAAGGCCCATGGACTTTGTATGGCTGCATGTAATTGCCTAGTCCAATGGACTATGTTGTATATGAGTTTCCATTGGATTGATAGGCCAGGGACTGTCTTTTGCTTTTGTTTGGCCATGTTGTGTGCGCAGTCACTAGGATTATGTGAATTTATGTTGAGTCAGTTTCGCTCTTCTCTGTGTTGGTGTAGTGGTAGGCTCTTTGCTTGGGCTACAAGAGGTTGTGGGTTCGACTCTGAGGCAAGGCCCATGGACTTTGTATGGCTGCATGTAATTGCCTAGTCCAATTGATTGCTTTGCCTATGAGTTTCTATTGGATTGATAGGCCAGGTACTGTCTTTTGCTTTTGTTTGGCCATGTTGTGTGCGCAGTCACTAGGATTATGTGAATTAATGTAGAATCAGTTTTTCACTTCTCTGTGTTGGTGTATTGGTAGGCTCTTTGCTTGGGCTACGAGAGGTTGTGGGTTCGACTCTGGGGCAAGGCCCATGGGCTTTGTATGGCTGCATTTAATTGCCTAGTCTAATGTACTGTGTTACCTTTGAGTTTCCATTGGATTGATAGGCCAGGTACTGTCTTTTGCTTTTGTTTGGCCATGTTGTGTGCGCAGTCACTAGGATTATGTGAATTAATGTAGAGTCGATTTCCATCTTCTCTGTGTTGGTGTAGTGGTAGGCTCTTTGCTTGTTCTCCAAGAAGTTGTGGGTTCGACTCTGAGGCAAGGCCCATGAACTTTGTATGGCTGCATGTATTTGCCTAGTCTAATGGACTGTATTGCCTATGAGTTTCCATTGGATTGATAGGCCAGGTATTGTCTTTTGTTTGGCCATGTTGTGTGCGCAGTCGGTAGGATTATGTGAATTAATGTAGAATCAGTTTCCCACTTATCTGTGTTGGTGTAGTGGTAGGCTCTTTGCTTGGCTGCGAGAGGTTGTGGGTTTGACTCTGAGGCAAGGCCCATGGACTTTGTATGTCTCCATGTAATTGTCTAGTTCAATGGACTGTGTTGCCTATGAGTTTCCATTGGCTTGATAGGCCAGGTAATGTCTTTTGCTTTTGTTTGGCCATGTTGTGTGCACATTCATTAGGATTATGTGAATTAATGTAGACGCAGCTTCCTACTTCTTTGTGTTGGTGTAGTTGTAGGCTCTTTGCTTGTTCTGCCAGAGGTTGTGGGTTTGACTCTGAGGCAAGGCCCATGGACTTTGTATGGCTGCATGTAATTGCCAAGTCCAATGGACTGTGTTGCCTATGAGTTTCCATTGGATTGATAGGCCAGGTATTGTCTTTTGCTTTTGTTTGGCCATGTTGTGTGCGCAGTCACTAGGATTATGTGAATTAATGTAGAATCCATTTCCCACTTCTCTGTGTTGGTGTAGTGGAAGCTGCTTTGCTTGGCTGCGAGAGGTTGTGGGTTTGACTCTGAGGCAAGGCCCATGGACTTTGTGAGGCTGCATGTAATTGCCTATTCCAATGGACTATGTTGTCTATGAGTTTCCATTGGATTGATAGGCAAGGGACTGTCTTTAGCTTTTGTTTGGCCATGTTGTGTGCGCAGTCACTAGGATTATGTGAATTTATGTTGAGTCAGTTCCTCATTTCTCTTTGTTGGTGTAGTGGTAGGCTCTTTGCTTGGGCTGTGAGAGGTTGTGGGTTTGACTCTGAGTCAAGGCCCATGGACTTTTTATGGCTGCATGTAATTGCCTAGTCCAATGGAATGTGTTGCCTATGAGTTTCCATTGGATTGATAGGCCAGGTATTGACTTTTGCTTTCGTTTAGCCATGTTGTGTGCGCAGTCACTAGGATTATGTGAATTAATGTAGAGTCAGTTTCAGACTTCTCTGTGTTGGTGTAGTGGTAGGCTCTTTGCTTGGGCTGCAAGAGGTTGTGGGTTTGACTCTAATGCAAGGCTTATGGACTTTGTATGGC
Source organism: Anomaloglossus baeobatrachus (assembly GCF_048569485.1). Classification (NCBI taxonomy): domain Eukaryota; kingdom Metazoa; phylum Chordata; class Amphibia; order Anura; family Aromobatidae; genus Anomaloglossus; species Anomaloglossus baeobatrachus. The sequence continues at coordinate 45,860 of NW_027442477.1, read as the reverse complement.
TGCATGTAATTGCCTAGTCCAATAGACTTTGTTGCCTATGAGTTTCCATTGGATTGATAGGCCAGGTATTGACTTTTGCTTTCGTTTGGCCATGTTGTGTGCGCAGTCACTAGGATTATGTGAATTAATGTAGAGTCTGTTTCACATTTCTCTGTGTTGGTGTAGTGGTAGGCTCTTTGCTTGGGCTGCGAGAGGTTGTGGGTTTGACTTTGAGGCAAGGCCCATGGACTTTTTATGGCTGCATGTAATTGCCTAGTCCAATGGACTGTGTTGCCTATGAGTTTCCATTGGATTGATAGGCCAGGTACTGTCTTTTGTTTTCGTTTGGCCATGTTGTGTGCGCACTCACTAGGATTATGTGAATTAATGTAGAGGCAGGTTCACATTTCTCTGTGTTGGTGTAGTGGTAGGCTCTTTGCTTGAGCTGCGAGAGGTTGTGAGTTCGACTATGAAGCAAGGCCCATGGACTGTGTATGGCTGCATGTTATTGCCTAGTCCAATGGACTGTGTTGCCTATGAGTTTCCATTGGATTGATAAGCCAGGTACTGTCTTTTGCTTTTGTTTAGCCATGTTGTGTGCGCAGTCGGTAGGATTATGTGAATTAATGTAGAATCAGTTTCCCACTTCTCTGTATTGGTGTAGTGGTAGGCTCTTTGCTTGGCTGCGAGAGGTTGTGGGTTTGACGCTGAGGCAAGGCCCATGGACTTTGTATGTCTCCATGTAATTGTCTAGTCCAATGGACTGTGTTGCCTATGAGTTTCCATTGGATTGATAGGCCAGGTACTGTCTTTTGCTTTTGTTTGGCCATGTTGTGTGCGCAGTCACTAGGATTATGTGAATTAATGTAGAGTCAGTTTCCAACTTCTCTGTGTTGGTTTAGTGGTAGGCTCTTTGCTTGTTCTCCAAGAGGTTGTGGGTTCGACTCTGAGGCAAGGCCCATGAACTTTGTATGGCTGCATGTATTTGCCTAGTCTAATGGACTGTGTTGCCTATGTGTTTCCATTGGATTGATAGGCCAGATAATGTCTTTTGCATTTGTTTCGCCATGTTGTGTGCACAGTCACTAGGATTATGTGAACTAATGTAAACTCAGTTTCCATCTTGTCTGTGTTGGTGTAGTGGTAGGCTCTTTGCTTGGGCTGCGAGAAATTGTGGGTTTGACTCTGAGGCAAAGCCCATTGACTTTGTATGGCTGCATGTAATTGTTTAGTCCAATGGACTGTGTTGCCTATGAGTTTCCATTGGATTGATAGGCCAGGTAATGTCTTTTGCTTTTGTTTGGCCATGTTGTGTGCGCAGTCGCTAGGAATATGTGAATTAATGTAGACGCAGCTTCCTACTTTTTTGTGTTGGTGTAGTTGTAAGCTCTTTGCTTGTTCTGCCAGAGGTTGTGGGTTTGACTCTGAGGCAAGGTCCATGGACTTTGTATGGCTGCATGTAATTGCCTAGTCCAATGGACTATGTTGTATATGAGTTTCCATTGGATTGATAGGCCAGGGACTGTCTTTTGCTTTTGTTTGGCCATGTTGTGTGCACAGTCACTAGGATTATGTGAACTAATGTAAACTCTGTTACCAACTTCTCTGTGTTGGTGTAGTGGTAGGCTCTTTGCTTGGGCTACAAGAGGTTGTGGGTTCGACTCTGAGGCAAGGCCCATGGACTTTGTATGGCTGCATGTAATTGCCTAGTCCAATTGATTGCTTTGCCTATGAGTTTCTATTGGATTTATAGGCCAGGTAATGTCTTTTGCTTTTGTTTGGCCATGTTGTGTGCGCAGTCACTAGGATTATGTGAATTAATGTAGAATCAGTTTTCCACTTCTCTGTGTTGGTGTATTTGTAGACTCTTTGCTTGGGCTACAAGAGGTTGTGGGTTCGACTCTGGGGCAAGGCCCATGGGCTTTGTATGGCTGCATGTATTTGCCTAGTCTAATGGACTGTGTTGCCTATGAGTTTCCATTGGATTGATAGGCCAGGTATTTTCTTTTGTTTGGCCATGTTGTGTGCACAGTCGGTAGGATTATGTGAATTAATGTAGAATCAGTTTCCCACTTCTCTGTGTTGGTGTAGTGGTAGGCTCTTTGCTTGGCTGCGAGAGGTTGTGGGTTTGACTCTGAGGCAAGGCCCATGGACTTTGTATGTCTCCATGTAATTGTCTAGTCCAATGGACTGTGTTGCCTATGAGTTTCCATTGGATTGATGGGCCAGGTACTGTCTTTTGCTTTTGTTTGGCCATGTTGTGTGCGCAGTCACTAGGATTATGTGAATTAATGTAGAGTCAGGTTCACATTTCTCTGTGTTGGTGTAGTTGTAGGCTCTTTGCTAGATCTGCGAGAGGTTGTGAGTTCAACTTTGAAGCAAGGCCCATGGACTTTGTATGGCTGCATGTTATTGCCTAGTCCAATGGACTATGTTACCTATGAGTTTCAATTGGAATGATAGGCCAGGTACTGTCCTTTGCTTTTGTTTGGCCATGTTGTGTGCGCAGTCACTAGGATTATGTGAATTAATGTAGAGTCAGTTTCACACTTCTCTGTGTTGCTGTAGTGGTAGGCTTTTTTCTTGGGCTGCGAGAGGTTGTGAGTTCGACTCTGAGGCAAGGCCCATGGACTTTGTATGGCTGCATGTTATTGCCTAGTCCAATGGACTATGTTACCTATGAGTTTCAATTGGAATGATAGGCCAGGTACTGTCTTTTGCTTTTGTTTGGCGATGTTGTGTGCGCAGTCACTAGGATTATGTGAATTAATGTAGAATCATTCTCCTACTTCTCTGTGTTGGTGTAGTGGTAGGCTCTTTGCTTGGGCTGTGAGCAGTTGTGGTTTGACTCTGAGGCAAAGCCCATGGACTTTGTATGGCTGCATGTAATTGCCTAGTCCAATGGACTATGTTGTCTATAAGTTTCCATTGGATTGATAGGCCAGGGACTGTCTATTGCTTTTGTTTGGCCATGTTGTGTGCGCAGTCACTAGGATTATGTGAATTTATGTTGAGTCAGTTTCGCACTTCTCTGTGTTGGTGTAGTGGTAGGCTCTTTGCTTGGTCTTTGAGAGGTAGTGGTTTTGACTCTGAGGCAAGGCCCATGGACTTTGTATGGCTGCATGTTATTGCCTAGTCCAAAGGATTGCGTTGCCTATGAGTTTCCATTGGATTAATAGGCCAGGTACTGTCTTTTGCTTTTGTTTGGCCATGTTGTGTGCGCAGTCACTAGGATTATGTGAATTAATGTAGAGTCATTCACCCAATTCTTTGTGTTGGTGTAGTGGTAGTCTCTTTGCTTAAGCTGCGAGAGGTTGTGGGTTCGACTCTGAGGCAAGGCCCATGGAGTTTGTATGGCTGCATGTAATCGCCTAGTACAATTGACTGTGTTGCCTATGAGTTCCCATCGGATTGATAGGCCAGGTACTGTCTTTTGCTTTTGTTTGGCCATGTTGTGTGCGCAGTCACTAGGATTATGTGAACTAATGTAAACTCACATTCCAACTTCTCTGTCTTGGTGTAGTGGTAGGCTCTTTGCTTGGGCTGCGAGAGGTTGTGGGTTCGACTCTGAGGCAAGGCCCATGGAGTTTGTATGGCTGCATGTAATCGCCTAGTTCAATTGACTGTGTTGCCTATGAGTTTCCATTGGCTTGATAGGCTAGGTAATGTCTTCTGCTTTTGTTTGGCCATGTTGTGTGCGCAGTCACTAGGATTATGTGAATTAATGTAGACGCAGCTTCCTACTTCTTTGTGTTTTTGTAGTTGTAGGCTCTTTGCTTGTTCTGCCAGAGGTTGTGGGTTTGACTCTGAGGCAAGGCCCATGGACTTTGTATGGCTGCATGTAATTGCCTAGTCCAATGGACTATGTTGCCTATGAGTTTCCATTGGATTGATAGGCCAGGTACTGCCTTTTGCTTTTGTTTGACCATGTTGTGTGCGCAGTCACTAGGGTTATGGGAATTAATGTAGAGTCAGTTTCCCACTTCTCTGTGTTGGTGTAGTGGTAGGCTCTTTGCTTGGGCTGCGAGAGGTTGTGGGTTCGACTTTAATGCAAGGCTCATGGACTTTGAATGGCTGCATGTAATTTCTTAGTCCAATGGACTGTGTTGCCTATGAGTTTCTATTGGATTGATAGGCCAGTTACTGTCTTTTGTTTTCGTTTGGCCATGTTGTGTGCGCAGTCACTAGGATTATGTGAATTAATGTAGAGTCAGGTTTACATTTCTCTGTGTTGGTGTAGTGGTAGGCTCTTTGCTTGAGCTGCGAGAGGTTGTGAGTTCGACTTTGAGGCAAGGCCCATGGACTTTGTATGGCTGCATGTAATTGCCTAGTCCCATTGATTGCTTTGCCTATGAGTTTCTATTGGATTGATAGGCCAGGTACTGTCTTTTGCTTTTGTTTGGCCATTTTGTGTGCGCAGTCACTAGGATTATGTGAATTAATGTAGAGTCATTCACCTACTTCTCTGTGTTGGTGTAGTGGTAGTCTCTTTGCTTAAGCTGCAAGAGGTTGTGGGTTCGACTCTGAGGCAAGGCCCATGGAGTTTGTATGGCTGCATGTAATTGCCTATTTCAATTAACTGTGTTGCCTATGAGTTCCCATTGGATTGATTGGCCAGGTACTGTCTTTTGCTTTTGTTTGGCCATGTTGTGTGCGCAGTCACTAGGATTATGTGAACTAATGTAAACTCAGTTTCCAACTTCTCTGTCTTGGTGTAGTGGTAGGCTCTTTGCTTGGGCTGCGAGAAATTGTGGGTTTGACTCTGAGGCAAAGCCCATGGACTTTATATGGCTGCATGTAATTGCCTAGTCCAATGGACTGTGTTGCCTATGAGTTTCCATTGGATTGATTGGCCAGGTATTATCTTTTGTTTGGTTATGTTGTGTGCGCAGTCGGTAGGATTATGTGAATTAATGTAGAATCAGTTTCCCAGTTCTCTGTGTTGCTGTAGTGGAAGGCTCTTTGCTTAGCTGCAAGAGGTTGTGGGTTTGACTCTGAGGCAAGGCCCATGGAGTTTGTATGGCTGCATGTAATTGCCTAGTTCAATTAACTGTGTTGCCTATGAGTTCCCATTGGATTGATAGGCCAGGTATTGTCTTTTTTTTGGCCATGTTGTGTGCGCAGTCGGTAGGATTATGTGAATTAATGTAGAATCAGTTTCCCACTTCTCTGTGTTAGTGTAGTGGTAGGCTCTTTGCTTGGCTGCGAGAAGTTGTGGGTTTGACACTGAGGCAAGGCCCATGGACTTTGTATGTCTCCATGTAATTGTCTAGTCCAATGGACTGTGTTGCCTATGAGTTTCCATTGGATTGATAGGCCAGGTACTGTCTTTTGCTTTTGTTTGGCCATGTTGTGTGCGCAGTCACTAGGATTATGTGAATTAATGTAGAAACGGTTTTCCACTTCTCTGTGTTGGTGTATTGGTAGGCTCTTTGCCTTGGCTATGAGAGGTTGTGGGTTTGACTCTGGGGCAAGGCCCATGGGCTTTGTATGGCTGCATGTAATTGCCTAGTCCAATGTACTGTGTTACCTATGAGTTTCCGTTGGATTGATAGGCCACGTACTGTCTTTTGCTTTTGTTTGGCCATGTTGTGTGCGCAGTCACTAGGATTATGTTAATTAATGTAGAGTCGGTTTCCAACTTCTCTGAGTTGGTTTAGTGGTAGGCTCTTTGCTTGTTCTCCAAGAGGTTGTGGTTTCGACTCTGAGGCAATGCCCATGAACTTTACATGGCTGCATGTAGGTGCCTAGTCTAATGGACTGTGTTGCCTATGAGTTTCCATTGGATTGATAGGCCAGATAATGTCTTTTGCATTTGTTTGGCCATGTTGTGTGCGCAGTCACTAGGATTATGTGAATTAATGTAGAGTCATTCACCTACTTCTCTGTGTTGGTGTAGTGGTAGGCTCTTTGCCCTGGCTACGAGAGGTTGTGGGTTTGACTCTGGGGCAAGACCCATGGGCTTTGTATGGCTGCATGTAATTGCCTAGTCCAATGTACTGTGTTACCTATGAGTTTCCATTGGATTGATAGGCCAGGTACTGTCTTTTGCTTTTGTTTGGCCATGTTGTGTGCGCAGTCACTAGGATTATGTTAATTAATGTAGAGTCGGTTTCCAACTTCACTGAGTTGGTTTAGTGGTAGGCTCTTTGCTTGTTCTCCAAGAGGTTGTGGGTTCGACTCTGAGGCAAGGCCCATGAACTTTGTTTGGCTGCATGTAATTGCCTAGTCTAATGGACTGTGTTGCCTATGAGTTTCCATTTGATTGAATGGCCAGGTACTGTCTTTTGTTTTCGTTTGGCCATGTTGTGTGCGCAGTCACTAGGATTATGTGAATTAATGCTATTGGATTTTTCAAGTCAGTATTCACACAGCAGTTTCTGCTATTTCATGTATTCCCCTTACATAGTCACTGGTGTGCATACCTTATCTCCCCATAGTGATGTTTTTTTAGGTTTTTGCACCCAGTTCGGACTTAGAATGGTGTTCCAAACGTTATTCCTATTTGTTAGTATTTTTTCGTTTGTGAACCCTCCCCAACCACACCTATTGCCAATCCATATCATACGCATAAATAGCCTGGGTCTCAGCTTCCCATACACGGTAGATACAAGTAAAATATATCTTTTTAAAAGGTATCAACCACTGAGGACTTCGGTTCTTTTAAACAATTTTTCATACACGGTAGGTTTTTTAACTGCATGAGAGGACACACACAAGCTAGGGACCCCAACGTAGAGAAATACTTTGGCGTAGTGTTGGGGCTCTATTGCATTGATCAATTCAGTAGCTAAATTTCTCTTGATTCATATGTTCATGGCAGTAATGCAGATTCCATTTTTCACATATTCACTCTTGCATATAGCTATTGAATTTTTCAAGTCAGTATTCACACTGCAGTTTCTGCTATTTCATGTATTCCCCTTACATAGTCACTGGTGTGCATACCTTATCTCCCCATAGTGCCTGGGATCTGACCCAGACACTAGCAGTTTTGCACTCCTACCCAAAACTGGGCTCCTCACTGAACTCACTACCTCCACGGTTCAACTCTAAACTGAACTTCAACTAACTGACTGGTTTTCCCACCTCCAGGCCTGTGAACTCCTTGGTGGGTGGGGCCAACTGCCTGGCTCCGCCCCACCTGGTGTGGACATCAGCCCCTGGAGGGAGGCAACAACGGTTTTGTGTCTGACTAGTGTAACTATCCGGGAAAGGGGGTGTGTGTGTGTTATGTCTGTGACTAACTGGCTAGTCCAGGGCGTCACACTTGCACCCCCTTCTTGTGATGTGAAGGTGTGTAGTCAGTGCCTACGTGTAATTCCTGACACCACTCCTCTGGCTGACTTGGTGAGCTGTCACTGACTGGGTGGGGTGCAGTAATGGTGGATGCTGCTGCTGCTTGGATAGCATGTGTATCTACTGTGAACAGCTTATCAATGGTGGCAAATCGGGGCAGCTTAACCTCTTGCTCTCCGCAGTTCAACACTCTCACGCGCACTCTTCCCTTCCGTATTAATGAATAAAACTGTGATATAAATAGTATATAGATACCCCACAAATGCAGATAAAGGTAGGTTATGGGAAAAGGGAGAAGAGGGAAACAGGAAAATAGTGTAATAAAGTATACCTTCCAGGGGGGAGAGGAAATGGCAGCACAGCCAGTGGAGGTGAAGCAAGGGGAAGCCTGCAACTAAATTGTTGAGAGCATTATCACATGGTGACTGAGCCTGATTGTAACGGGAGCATAGAGGTGCCGATCCTGTCTTACCTGCGTTGGTGTAGAAGTGGGTTTCCAGTGGTGGAGTCAGCTGTGTGCAGTGGTGGCTGTGGGTTCTTTTATGTGCGACCGTAGTAATAGCTGCGCCCACTTCCTGTATGGGAGTGGAATGCAGTGAGGCTAATGGAACGCACGTCCACGTGCCGCGCCCCTGAAGGTAATACCGATCATTGAATACAAAAAAATTTCTCATACTACTGTATGGGGGTCCCTATATTTAATATGATATCCAAGCCACAGCATTCACCGTTACTTCACCACACCCATTCAGTGACAGCTCACCAAGTCAACCAGAGGAGTGGTGTAAGGAATTACACGTAGGCACTGACTCCACACCTTCACATCACAAGAAGCGGGTCCACAGGGTAGTGCAAGAATACGAGCAAGTCTTCAGCAAACATCCGCTAGACTTTGGGAGAATAAAAGGGGTCCATATTCATGGTTTAAGAACTTGGGTTCTAACGTGCCCAGAGTATGCTCCACTCTATGCTCCCTTTACAATCAGGCTCAGTCACCATGTGATAACGCTCTCAACTCTTTAGTTGCAGGCTTCCTTTTGCTTCACCTCCACTGGCTGTGCTGCCATTTCCTCTCACCCCCAGAAGGTATACTTTATTACACTATTTTCCTCTTTCCCTGTTCCCCCTTTTCCCATAACCTACCTTTATTTACAATTGTGGGGTATCTATATGATATTTACATCATAGTTTTATTCATTAGTGCGGAAGGGAAGAGTGCCCGTGAGAGTGTTAAACTGCGGAGAGCAGGAGGTTAAGCTGCCCCGACTTGCCACCATTGATAAGCTGTTCACAGTAGATACACATGCTATCCAAGTAGCAGCATCCACTATTACTGCACCCAACCCACTCAGTGACTGCTCACCAAGTCAGCCAGAGGAGTGGTGTAAGGAATTACACGTAGGCACTGACTCCACACCTTCACATCACAAGAAGCGGGTCCACAGGGTAGTGCAAGAATACGAGCGAGCAAGTCTTCAGCAAACATCCGCTAGATTTTGGGGGAATAAAAGGGGTCCAACACTACATCCCCACAGGTGCACACCCACCCATCAAAGAGAGCTATAAGCCAATACCACCTTCACATTACCAGTGTACCAAGGACATGTTGAGCAACATGAAGGCGGCTGGGGTTATCCGTGACAGTTGTAGCCTTTGGGCAGCTCCGTTGGTCCTGTTAAAGAAGAAGGACGGCACCACTCCCCCGTATTGAGGAATCGCTAGCTGCATTGAGAACTGCAAATTATTTTTCTACCCTTGATCTCACTAGTCACTATTGGCTAGTGTCCGTTGCTGAGGCAGACTGGGGGAAGACCGCCTTTGCCACCCCTATGGCGCTGGAGGTCGGCAGACTGTTGTTCAAAAGCAGTGTCTGACGAACAAATTTGCTTCATCCTGAGGAACTGGCCAGCCGGTACGGCCCGGATGGTGGAGGGGGTATGAGCAGAAGAAGCATGCAGCAGTGCGTTGACTGATGTTTCCTTCCTATGGACGTCGGTCTGAACAATTCGCTCAGAACCGAATGAAATTTTAATATCCAGGAAGTCAACGCAACTGCTGCTATGCTTATGCGTCAATCTGATGTTAAAGGTGTTGTTATTAAGTTCCTCCATAAATGTCTCGAGCTGCTCCATAGTGCCCTGCCAAAAAATCAAAATATCATCAATATACCTTAGCCAGCACTGCACATGGGCGCCAGCCCCTGCACCTCCGTCACCAAAAACCAACCAATCCCAGTACCTCTGCCTTCTATCTAGGTGCCTTGAGTTATGTCCTGTAAACTGTCACAGCGACCCAGACACACATGTGTAGTAGGGGAATATCCCTGCTGAGATGCCAGTGCTAGGGCACTCGTTTGCTGTGGAGTTGAACGCTATGTGAGCAGTTCTTACCTTCAATGAGCAGAAGTCTCTTTTTTCAGATTTCAATATCTCTGTGGGTATCTGGCAGAAATATGGAATACTCTTTACTGCTAAGACCCTGTACACCACTCCCACTAAAGGGGGCTTTACACGCTGCGACATCGCTATTGCGGAGTCGTTGGGGTCACGGAATTTGTGACGCACATCCGGCCGCATTAGCGATGTTGCTGCGTGTGACACCGATGAGCGATTTTGCATCGTTGCAAAAACGTGCAAAATCGCTCATCGGTGACATGGGTCTCCATTCTCGATTATCGTTACTGCAGCAGTAACGATGTAGTTCGTCGCTCCTGCGGCAGCACACATCACTCCGTGTGACACCGCAGAAACGAGGAATCTCTCCTTACCTGCCTCCCAGCCGCTATGAGGAAGGAAGGAGGTGGGCGGGATGTTCCGGCCACTCATCTCCGCCCCTCCGCTGCTATTGGGCGGTCGCTCAGTGACGTCGCTGTGACGCCGCACGGACCGCCCCCTTAGAAAGGAGGCGGTTCGCCGGTCACAGCGACGTCGCCGGTCAGGTAAGTATGTGTGACGGGTCTGGTCGGTGTTGTGCGGCATGGGCAGCGATTTGCCCGTGTCGCGCAACAGATGGGGCGGGTACCCACACTAGCGATATCGGGACCGATATCGCAGTGTGTAAAGTAGCCTTTAGTCACATGACCAAGACTGTATCTGTGTCCCTACAACACACTTGAGACAAATGTGTGTGTGAGCCTGCATTGTGGGGTATATATAATATATTATAGAGCTGGGAAGGATCATTCTAAGCAGTGAGCTGTTCCAGTATTTGTAGGAAAATACCCAGTAGAAGCATCAAACACAGCACCAATACCTCCCATCAGTATCCCACCACAGTGCCATGTAACCCATGCCCTACACTCCCATCTACACCAATACTATACAGGCACAAACTAGTATATCTGACTAAAAGCCCCCAAAATATGAAGAACGGCCTATAGTTGAGTGTGGATATAAAATCTATGTGAGCAGAGCTAGAATAGAAATCACTGATCGCATTGAAGTCATTCTGACCATAAATCACCATGATATCAAGGTGAGGAGTTGTGTGTTACTGCTGGGAGGAAAGGGTTAACAGTGGAATATTAAGGTGCATTTCTGTGTGCAGTGTTACTAGTCAATGTAACAATTCAATATGAGCTGCTCTTGGTGCCGGGGGAGGGAGATGCTCTCCTGAGCAAGATAGATGGGGAATGAACATGATATCTATATAGTGTAAGGCAGGGGGTCTCAAACTCGGCTGGGTGTATGGGCCGCACAGAGGAAAAAAATAATTTGGGGGGCTGCATTCTTTGCAGGACAAAGTGACATTTTTATTGGTACCATATATATATATTTTTTTCACACACCTTTGGATGACTGATTTTCAACATTTTTCACTTGTTTATTATAACAAATGTGCACATTCTTTGGTTAAATCTAAAAAAAAAAAATTTGATGTTAAAAAAAAGTCATGCCTTATTTTGTTTTTTTTTACATTTTATCCCTTTCTTTTAACTAATAGTGTTACAATTATGACGCTAGCGTTTTGTGAAGGGAATGCTTTGCCTACTTCCGTGACTATGGCCTTCCGGAACTGCTGCATTTTGGCTGACCTCTCCGCCTCGGGAATAAGAGACATAAAGTTCTCCTTGTAGCGTGGGTCTAACAGTGTTACCAACCAGTAATGATTGTCGGCCAAGATGTTCTTAACGCGAGGGTCACGAGACAGGCAGCTTACCACAAAGTCATCCATGTGCGCCAGACTCTTAACAGCCATCACTTCAGTATCCAGACAAACACGATGACTGAACATGCTGTCCTCCTCCTTCTCCTCCTCCTCCTCCTCCTCATCATCTACCCTGTCCTCTGGCCAGCCACTCTGAACTGAGCATATGACTGGTATGCATGTCATATCCTCAATTTGGCCGGAGAGTTGCTCCATGTCTTCATCCTCCTCCTCGTCATAGTCCTCCACTGCACGTTGTGATGAGACGAGGCTGGGCTATGTGTTATCACCCACACCCACTACTGTTTCTTGCTCCAACTCATCGTGTTCCGCCTGCAATGCATCATGTTTGGTTTTGAGCAGAGACCGTTTTAGAAGGCAGAGAAGCGGTATGGTGACGCTAATAATGGCGTCATCGCCGCTCACCATCTTGGTGGAGTCCTCAAAGTTTTGGAGGATGGTACATAGGTCGGACATCCATCTCCACTCCTCAGGTGTTATGTGTGGAGTTTGACCCATTTCCCGACGGCTTAGGTGATGCAGGTACTCAACAACTGCCCTCTTCTGCTCACATATCCTGATCAACATGTGCAGAGTTGAATTCCAACGCGTGGGGACATCACACACCAGTCTGTGAGCCGGAAGATGCAAACGACGCTGAAAGCCGGCAAGGCCGGCTGAAGCAGTAGGTGACTTTCGAAAATGTGCAGACAGGCAGCGAACTTTTACCAGCAGATCAGACAGCTCTGGGTATGACTTTAGAAACCGCTGAACCACGAGGTTGAGCACATGGGCCATGCATGGAACATGTGTCAGCTGGCCTCGCCTCAAAGCCGCCACCAGGTTCCGGCCATTGTCACACACAACCTTTCCTGGCTTTAGGTTCAGAGGTGTGAGCCAGTGATCTGCATGCTGTTTTAGAGCTGTCCACACCTCTTCTGCATTGTGGGGTTTGTCACCTATGCAGATTAGCTGCAGCACAGTCTGTTGCCGCTTCGCCGAGGCAGTGCTGCAGTGCTTCCAGCTTGGGACTGGTGTGGAGGGTAAAGTGGATGAGGATGCGCAGGAGGAGGAGGAGGCTGAAGAGCATGACATTCCGGAGCTGTAGAGTGTGGGTGAAACCCTGACTGAGGTAGGGCCTGCAAACCTTGGTGTGGGAAGGACTTGTTCCGTTCCTCGCTCAAACTGGGTCCCAGCTGGGCTGGGCTGGGTAGGGCGTTGTGGGGGGTTTGTCTATCTCCGTTTGAGGTGAGTTTGTTTAAGTTAGCCTTTTCTTTGGCGTTTTTTGGAGCCCTGCGGGTTGGGGAGTTGGTATCGCCCAGTAAGGCGTTCCCCGGGGGCTTGGATTGGGGTGACATTGTCAGTGGAAAACGGAGTTGAATTTTGGATTAGGAAATCGAAAACTGATCAGAGAGGTGTGGGTAGACTAGTCCGTTTGGGGATGGTTGTGGCATCTGATATGTGCCCGTTCAAGTGTCTCGGGAATTTTCAACAGATCCGTCCGAAGGTGGATGGCCCCTTATTATGTCACGAGGATGGGTCCTTTTTATCGAGATACCAATTTGTGAGTGTTTTTAGGGCATGTTTGAAGTCGTTGGGGTTAGATCCGAAGTCTTTCGGATTGGGGCAGCGACGGAGGCCTCTATATGCGGCCTACCGGAGGAGACAGTTAAGCAGATTGGTAGGTGGAAGTCGCAGCGCTTTAAGTCGTATGTACGTCCCCAGGTGGTTGTTGGCAATTGAGGGGAAAAGGGGGGGGTATTAGGGTAGCAATGGGGGGGGGAGAGTGTGTGTTTTTTGTCAATTTGGTTTGGTGAGGCAATAAAATGGTGTCGTCTGTACATTTTGTATTGCAGAAGCACCCCCCCTTCCTTCCCTGGTCTGGATCCTTGGCCACTCTTATGTGTATTGGGGAGCCCGACGAGCGGACGCGAGATGGAACGGGAGACAGCTAGGTTTTGAGAAGGACCTGGCTCTCGTGCGATGGCTCGGTGTTCGGGGGTTAGGGTGGAACAGGGTGTTTCAGGAGGTGCATAGATACGCCCGGTTGGACAGACCTCCTGACATCTTAGTGTTGCATGCCGGGGGGAATGATTTGGGTGGGCGTCCTTTTCGAATCTTGATAAAGGACATCAAACATGATTTGTTACGGTTATGGGTGTCGTTTCCAGGTCTAACGATAGTCTGGTCGGAGATAGTAGCGAGAAAGAGTTGGCAGAAAGCGCGGTCAGTTGACAGGTTGAACAAGGCGCGGGCGAAGGTTAATAGGGCGATCTCGAAGTTTGTTAGTCGGAACGGGGGTATAGCAATACGGCATGTTGAGTTGGAAAGGACGGAAGAGGAATTTTGGTTGGCTGACGGGGTACACCTTAATGCGGTGGGAACTGACTTATGGGCTCTTGGCTTGCAGGGAGGTATTGAGAGGGCCCTTTGGTTGCGGGGGGTCTCAGGCACTTGAAGGGTTTCAAGGTGCCTTCGTTGTGGTGTTGTTTATTGGTGGGTCCTTGAAGTTGGTTTAAAATTGGTTCGGGGATTCATCCGGGTATGGATCCCCTCATTGGCAGAATTGATGGTCCCCTGGTGATTTTGGGGGGGAACCCCGACGGGGTATGTCGGGGCCCCTGGGGGTGTGGTTGGGGTTGATGGAGGATTAACCTTTACCATTTGGTGCTCCTGAGCCAGTGTGGGTAACGGCTGGGAGCAAGTTGAGGTTTTTTATTGCTCGGTTATGGGAATCACCAGGGTTTTGGTAGCTTCAAGGACCTTACCACATTGCAAATTTTATTGGTTATGTATTCTTGTTAATAAAATGGCTGCTATGGCCAAAATTATCCAAAGATAAATTTGTGTCTGTGTAATTACTTTTAAATAAGAAATGGGAATGGAGGTGTGGGGTATGAAAGGAAGACCGGAGTCAACAATTCCAGGGTCAAGCATGTTTATTTGCGTAAGCTTCGTTCCAGGGTAGAAAGGGTAAGAGTGCCTTTCAGAATTCGAAGTGGTCGGACTGTACGGACCACCAAGAACTGCAGGAGAGCTTGAACATCTTCCCATGGATTTGCGACATCCTCCCTCATCAGTTACGTAGGTAAGCAGGTTCTCAGCATTGCAGCCCATTTGTTGTCTTAAGTTAGTTAAGCGGGGTTAACTAACCTGTCAGTTCAGCCTCAGGTCTAAAGCAGAGGCCTGGACTCCACTCCTTACTCCTCACTCCACAACTCTCCTTAAAAACAACTGACTCCTTTTTCCTGCCCCGGGGTCTCCAGACCCCTAGGTGGGCGTTTCCTTCCGTCTGGTCCTGCCCACTGGTGTCCGTATTTATAAGCGAAATTGGCCTATAGTTCGAAACGTCCATAGGATCTTTCTTTGATTTCAACAGCATAATTATATTTGCCCCTAACATTTCCCCGGGAATATCATTTGATGATAATATATAATTATTAAGATTGGTTAGGTGGGGTATTAAAATGTTTTGAAATGTTGTGTAATATTCATTATTTAGGCCATCGGGGCCAGGAGATTTTTCATTTTTTAAATTTTTAATAATGGTCTCTATTTCTTTATTTGTGATGGGCCTGTTCAGAACCTCTAAATCATTTTCTTCAATTTTAGGTAAATTAACTTTATCTAGAAAAGAATTAATTAACGATTGCGAAGGTTGCGTTTGTAAAGTACAGTCTTTTAGATTATATAAGTCATGGTAGTAGTCAGCGAATGCCTCTGCAATATCTTTTGGATGTTTGCATAGCTGACCATATTTATTGTTTACAGCTATAATTCTGTTTCTAACTCTTTGCTGTTTTATCCTTGACATCATAAATTTAGTTGGCTTATTGTTTGAATGATACATATTAGTTTTACTGAAGTTTATAACTCTGTTATAATCCTCAATTAAACAGGATTTAAGCTTAATCCTCAATTCTAAGAGTTTAGATTCCAAGATGGTGTTAGGTTTTCTTATTTGTCTTTGCTCAAGATGTTTTATTTCTTCAGTTAGATTTTTTAACTTTTCTAAATTTTTCTTTCGTTCTCTTTTGCTTATTTGTATTAGAATACCTCTAATAAATGCTTTGTGAGCAGTCCACAAGGTATTTGTGGAAATATCATTGGTATTGTTATCTATGAAAAAATGCTTTAAGGATGATTCTATCTCTTTCTTATACTCAAGATTTCTAAATATGTGAGAATTACATCTCCAAATTCTGTTGTTGTTAAAAGGGAATTTTTCAGTAATCTCAAAGAAAACTGGTGCGTGATCTGACCAAGATCTAACGCCAATTTCTATCGATGTAAATTTTTTAAGAGTATGTAGAGTGGATAAAATCAAGTCTATTCTAGAGTATGTTTTATGTGAATGTGAGTAGAAAGTGAATTCCTTGGAAGAAGTGTTGATACACCTGAAGATGTCCATTAGTTCTTCTTTATCTAACCATTTATCTAATGTTGGCTGGAGTATTCTAGTCTTAGATGTTGTATCTAATACACCATTAGGAATCATATTAAAGTCTCCAAACACCAATAGTTCTCCTTGTTGCTTTTCTCTTATCACAACAGACAATTTGTCTAAAAAAGGAAACTGATTTTTGTTTGGAGCGTACAAATTTACAAGAGTGTAGGTCACATCATTAATCTTGCAAATTAAAATAATGTATCTCCCATCCTTCCCTGTAATTTGTTCTATTAGTTCAAAAGAGACACTGTTTCTAATAAGAATTAACACGCCAGCTTTTTTCCTATCATTGCTAGACAAAAATAAATGCGGATAGTTTTTAAAATTAAGTTTGGGAATATTCTCTTTGGCAAATTTTGTTTCTTGTACGCCTACTACGTCCACATTGTTTTCCTGAATGAATTTCCATAGCCAGAATCTCCTTTGGGGTGAGTTCAATCCTTTAACATTGTAAGTAACAAATTTAAGTGTCATTAATAAGATGAAAAGCTGGGGTATAAACTCCGTACATGCATTTAGACACGGCTTGCAATCTGATTATTTTACAGCCAACTTTTTTGTAATCATATGTTCCTGTAGGGAGAAAAAAGGAGTTAAAAATAAAAATGTCATGGGTATCGTTGTACATAACCAATAACTTAAACGCTAAAAAATAACAGTAGGATTCAAAGTATTCTTGAACAGTAAATTACTAAAGGAGTGTATTGCTTCTTGGCTTGCAAGAGGCTACTCCTATGGGGGAAAGTCAACTGCAACTTCCTGACTATTAAGATCCTCTTTGTTGAACATCGAGTCGTAAAGTAGTCTATCACTAAGTCGGGTTTTTCTTCAATTCCTTTATGAAATTTAATCCATCTTCTACTGAACTGATGGGGATATTCTTGTTTTGATGAAAAATTAGCACTTTTGTTGGAAATCCCCATCTGTATTGGACTTTAAGTTCTCTCAGTGCCTGGGTAACTGCTGAAAATTTTTTCCTCTGAATTAAAGTCTCCTTTGAAAGGTCAGCAAATAACCTCAGTCTTTCGTAGGGAGAAGGTAAGGTTTTATTGACTTTTAAATAGTTGAATAGACCTTCTTTCACATGGAAGAAGTGGACTCTTAAGATTGTGTCTCTTGGTACCTCTGTTGATAAGAATTTCGGTTTTGGTAGTCTGTGTGCCCTGTCAATTGTTAACTCTGCATCTGTAATTGTGGGTAAGGTAGCCTGAAGGATTTTTTTAATATAGGTCATCAGATCCTCTTGATTAACACTCTCTGGAATCCCTCTGATCTTAAAATTATTCCTTCTATTCTGGTCCTCCAAATCCGCCAATTTTATTTTGAGATATTTGATCTGATTTTTCATGTCCAGTTGTTCTTTGGAAATTGCTTTGTTTTCTTTTGTTAACTCAGCTATGTCTGATTCGTTTTTTTCAACCCTTGCATTGAAATGTTCCATTGTCTGTTTTATTTCTGTAAACTCTTTATGCATATCCTTGTTAAGTTGAATTCTAAAACTTGCAAATGATTTCTCAAAAAAACTCTGAAGTGTGTTTATATCCATGTTATTTGGGTTATCTCTATTGATGAATCCAGTATCTAAAATTGAAGGTTCGGGAGAAGCACTGTTGTCCCATTTCGTTCTTTGTTTGTCTGGGCTGTCGTTAGAGCAGGAAGAGTCTGTCTCGTAGTTCTGACCCTGTTGCAATATTGGGTTATCCCATTCAGAGTTTTTCATTTGCCTTTCACCTTTTCTTTTCTGTTTAGCTGGAAGATTGATTTCCATTTATATACGTCTCTTTCAAGGGTAGACTATTCTTTCTTGCTTGTTTGTTGAGACAATATAAGATTTTATAATCTGCGAGTCTTATTGGTCAGTAATTGAATCTCCAGAGCATAGCATATATAGTATAGTATAGCAATGCTTCAGCTAGTTATAACAGGTAGAAGATTGGTATAAATGATATGTATTTAAAAAAAAAAACAAAAAAAAACTGGTTTTCCTTTAAATAGGCATTAATGTAATTGTAATTCTCGTCCTCTGCAGATTATAAGAATAAAGACTCAGACATATGTGTCCTTTTAAATTTAATAGTATACACAGTCCGCTGTATTGAAAGCAATGTGATTTCTGAATTGAGAGAAAACAGCTTTGTTAGAAATCCTGTATGAAGGCTCTGATTAGATGGTTACACTTCACCTCTCTCTGTAGTGTAGTCGTGGTTACGCTATTTGGGTAATGACTAGTAATGTAAAGATCACTAATAAAGTATTTTATAAGTTGTAGACTTCTTCAGAAACAGGAGCAGTGTGTACAGGGCAGATCCGCAAGGTAGAACAAAGGCTGAATGCTTTCATTAGCCAGGTGAATTGCTTAGTAAGAGTATTTACTATTTATTTCATAGATATTAGGCGCTTTATAATTTTATTTATTTTACTGACAGGAATGAATCCAAAATGGCCGCCAACCTCTCACACAGCTTCGGTTGCCATATCAACTAAACGATTACTCATGGTATCTGTGCCATTGTATGCTGTAAAATTTAGTTTTATTTAATAAACTGTGTGAGATTAACAGAACTTCTGAAGTGCTTGGTTTACAGATGATTTATATATAGTGTTGATATTAATAAAGAAGATGCCTTCTCCACATATTTGTTTGTACAATAAATCCTGTCAATAGAGCAATTGCTGATCTGTAGTGAAAATGGCGGATTTGTTATCAGATTTTCAAGCTTAGTAATAAAATATGGCAGGGAAGAGTTTATTCAGAGAAGGCATAGGAATATTTGTAATTAAAACTCACAAACTCAGCACCACAGATTGCAGTACAGTCCCAATATGGCCGCCGCTAAATTATATGAAAACTTCTCCACTTCAAAATAGGTTAGCTCAGGAGATTAATTATGTTCAAAGTGAAAATTTGATTGTCCAGATGTTTTCTTTTTGTAGTTTAACAAGTTTTACTTATCTTTTGGCCCAGAGTTTCACTGCTGAGGAGATGGCAGAGATGACAGTTCTCTTTAGAAGCTGAAGTTGAAGATGGGTAAAAAAAAAAATCTAAAATTCACAAAAAGACTATATAAATTGTTTCTATTGTACACATTTCTTCTTTTTTGAAGAAAAGTTTTGTAGAATTCATCTAATATCGTCGCTTTTGGGGATCTTAAAGCAGGAGCTGATGCACCGTATGTCTTACATTGTCGGCAGTTAGGCCACGCCCAATAGCAGCGGAGGGGCGGAGATGAGTGGCCGGAACATCCCGCCCACCTCCTTCCTTCCTCATAGCGGCTGGGAGGCAGGTAAGGAGAGGTTCCTCGTTTCTGCGGTGTCACACGGAGTGATGTGTGCTGCCGCAGGAGCGACGAACTACATCGTTACTGCTGCAGTAACGATAATCGAGAATGGAGACCCATGTCACCGATGAGCGATTTTGCACGTTTTTGCAACGATGCAAAATCGCTCATCGGTGTCACACGCAGCAACATCGCTAATGCGGCCGGATGTGCGTCACAAATTCCGTGACCCCAACGACTCCGCATTAGCGATGTCGCAGCGTGTAAAGCCCCCTTTAGTGGGAGTGGTGTACAGGGTCTTAGCAGTAAAGAGTATTCCATATTTCTGCCAGATACCCACAGAGATATTGAAATCTGAAAAAAGAGACTTCTGCTCATTGAAGGTAAGAACTGCTCACATAGCGTTCAACTCCACAGCAAACGAGTGCTCTAGCACTGGCATCTCAGCAGGGATATTCCCCTACTACACATGTGTGTCTGGGTCGCTGTGACAGTTTACAGGACATAACTCAGGGCACCTAGACAGAAGGCAGAGGGACTACTTTCTATTTCTGGTGTAGAGCTTAGTACAATATATATATATATATATACTATTACATGTGACACATGTACCTTGTATTACCATTATTCGCTGTATATGAACCCCTTTTCTCCGGGCATTATTTGTCTATAGCATTTTTCACGAACCTGAGGCAATTGAGAACCCTTCAGTGAAGGAATTCCACTAACCCTCACAATACCAACCAGGGGCCTCCCTGCAGTAACTCAGGTAGTTGTACCCATTCTCTTTCCGCATTCTATGTGTTCTTTCTTCTTTTTTTTCTTTTTTCTTCTTTTTATTTCTATCATGTAGTTCAGGGGTTTATAGATATATGTCCTGCATTTCATATTTCCTTTAGTGGTGCTTCTTACCCATTCTCATATCATTTACCCTAGTATTTCATGATCCTGAGGCGACTGAGAACCCTTTAATAAAGGAATCCTTTTTCACCTAAATTGTCAAGTGATACTTACCAGTGACTATCACGTAATGTTACAGGTAGTTCCATTTTCTTCCTCTTCTTTCTCTCCTTTCTTCTTTGTCACACGGTCCATTGTGTTATAGCCCACGTGTCATGATAACACTTGTACCATCTTTTCATTTAGATTCCACCTACAATTATTTACCGATTCCAGTTCTGGAATAGGCTTTCATCATCTACTCACTAGAATTCTCAAGTGCATAAGGTACTGAGACATATACATGTTCACACCATTATAAAGAACAAAGTATAAACATTGAGGTTTTTCTCACACCCATGTTCCTGTGTTCTTTGATATGATATGTGTTCATTTCCTTCACTATATAGGATTGCAAGTTTTCCATTTGTACCTTAATGGCAATGACGCTATACAATTGAACACATATCATCCTGTTATCCATATAGGTGTGTATTTACCTGCTTGACTATTTTTGGTTGTTTGATCCAGAATGTTTCTCCAGATAGGTCATGTGGAAATTTTCTTTCCTCAGTACAAATGTTTTCACTATGGCTTTGGAAAAATTTTTTGTATGTGCCTCATGGTCATTTGACCCATTGTACTCTCAAGTAGCAATATATTGTACTGTTATGTTGTACTATGTACTAATTACGTGTTTATATGGTTTTGTAACCCTTTATGATCTTAGATAACTTTATCCTTGATAAAGACCTAAAAACAAGGTCGAAACGTTGGATGAATTATCCTTTTGCACAAATAAAGAATTTTCAGCATTCCAAGAGTTCTTTTCTTACGTTATTAATCACTATAGTGTACCAGAGCTATTTCTTTTGAATTGACTCTTATTTTTTCTGAGCACCTGCTATATACACAGTGAGCCAGACATATTCAATTTTCATTCAGAAGGCAGAGGGAAGCCTTAGCAGCTGAGCATATATCTTTGCTTGTGAGCATTAGAACAGGCCGGCGATTACAGGGTAACATGAAAAATGTCCAGCTTGCATTATGACTAGAACATGACAATATCCTTTTAAGTACTAACCTATGATGCGTTCCTAAGCAGTTGATGTTATATGTTCTACATTTCATTTTCTGCATACTTTACAAGTAGTAGAATTTGCTTTGATATAGGCAACTGGATTTTCACAATGAAAAGGCAAAGGATAACGCCCGAAAAAGACGCCATACATTATGTCAGTGCCATCACTGACAAACCTGGATTGACCATGAAATACGGTATGGAGAGCTGTTGTCATCGTATTAGATAGATAAGAATGATTATATGTATTGTAGAAATGTCTCCTATCATGTTCCCTAATTTTTTATTATGTCCACATCCTGGTCCCCATCTTGGACATCATAACAAACGTGCACTTTTTTGTTTAATTTACACATTGGACCATAGGAAAAATGACACTACAGCTACAGAGGTGACCGTCTGATAGCCCAGCTCGACTATCCATCTCTACTGAAGACCCTTTCAGCTTTTTGAGAGTTGGGTGGAGGACATCATCTCTGAAAATAGGGTCCCACAGCTGCACCCCATCAGTGTGAGCAGGAATCTTAGGACTCTTAGAAGAGTCAATGCTCTGAGACCATGGGGGGCGCTTAGCCCCCTTTCTTCGTCACTGAGGATGATTTCATTTTTCAGGGATTAGAGAGGCTGGTCCTTGTGGTGGACTGCAGGTATGGAGAGCTGTTGTCATCGTATTAGATAGATAAGAATGATTATATGTATTGTAGAAATGTCTCCTATCATGTTCCCTAATTTTTTATTATGTCCACATCCTGGTCCCCATCTTGGACATCATAACAAACGTGCACTTTTTTGTTTAATTTACACATTGGACCATAGGAAAAATGACACTACAGCTACAGAGGTGACCGTCTGATAGCCCAGCTCGACTATCCATCTCTACTGAAGACCCTTTCAGCTTTTTGAGAGTTGGGTGGAGGACATCATCTCTGAAAATAGGGTCCCACAGCTGCACCCCATCAGTGTGAGCAGGACTCTTAGGACTCTTAGAAGAGTCAATGCTCTGAGACCATTGGGGGCACTTAGCCCCCTCTCTTCATCACTGAGGATGATTTCATTTTTCAGGGATTAGAGAGGGTGGTCCTTGTGGTGGACTGCAGATATGGAGAGCTGTTATCATCGTATTAGATAGATAAGAATGATTATATGTATTGTAGAAATGTCTCCTATCATGTTCCCTAATTTTTTATTATGTCCACATCCTGGTCCCCATCTTGGACATCATAACAAACGTGCACTTTTTTGTTTAATTTACACATTGGACCATAGGAAAAATGACACTACAGCTACAGAGGTGACCGTCTGATAGCCCAGCTCGACTATCCATCTCTACTGAAGACCCTTTCAGCTTTTTGAGAGTTGGGTGGAGGACATCATCACTGAAAATAGGGTCCCACAGCTGCACCCCATCAGTGTGAGCAGGACTCTTAGGACTCTTAGAAGAGTCAATGCTCTGAGACCATGGGGGGCGCTTAGCCCCCTCTCTTCGTCACTGAGGATGATTTCATTTTTCAGGGATTAGAGAGGGTGGTCCTTGTGGTGGACTGCAGGTATGGAGAGCTGTTGTCATCGTATTAAATAGATAAGAATGATTATATGTATTGTAGAAATGTCTCCTATCATGTTCCCTAATTTTTTATTATGTCCACATCCTGGTCCCCATCTTGGACATCATAACAAATGTGCACTTTTTTGTTTAATTTACACATTGGACCATAGGAAAAATGACACTACAGCTACAGAGGTGACCGTCTGATAGCCCAGCTCGACTATCCATCTCTACTGAAGACCCTTTCAGCTTTTTGAGAGTTGGGTGGAGGACATCATCTCTGAAAATAGGGTCCCACAGCTGCACCCCATCAGTGTGAGCAGGAATCTTAGGACTCTTAGAAGAGTCAATGCTCTGAGACCATGGGGGGCGCTTAGCCCCCTCTCTTCGTCACTGAGGATGATTTCATTTTTCAGGGATTAGAGAGAGTGGTCCTTGTGGTGGACTGCAGGTATGGAGAGCTGTTGTGATCGTATTAGATAGATAAGAATGATTATATGTATTGTAGAAATGTCTCCTATCATGTTCCCTAATTTTTTATTATGTCCACATCCTGGTCCCCATCTTGAACATCATAACAAACGTGCACTTTTTTGTTTAATTTACACATTGGATTATAGGAAAAATGACACTACAGCTACAGAGGTGACCGTCTGATAGCCCAGCTCGACTATCCATCTCTACTGAAGACCCTTTCAGCTTTTTGAGAGTTGGGTGGAGGACATCATCTCTGAAAATAGGGTCCCACAGCTGCACCCCATCAGTGTAAGCAGGACTCTTAGGACTCTTAGAAGAGTCAATGCTCTAAAACCATGGGGGGCGCTTAGCCCCCTCTTTTCGTCCCTGAGGATGATTTCATTTTTCAGGGATTAGAGAGGGTGGTCCTTGTGGTGGACTGCAGGTATGGAGAGCTGTTGTCATCGTATTAGATAGATAAGAATGATTATATGTATTGTAGAAATGTCTCCTATCATGTTCCCTAATTTCTTATTATGTCCACATCCTGGTCCCCATCTTGGACATCATAACAAACGTGCACTTTTTTGTTTAATTTACACATTGGACCATAGGAAAAATGACACTACAGCTACAGAGGTGACCGTCTGATAGCCCAGCTCGACTATCCATCTCTACTGAAGACCCTTTCAGCTTTTTGAGAGTTGGGTGGAGGACATCATCTCTGAAAATAGGGTCCCACAGCTTCACCCCATCAGTGTGAGCAGGACTCTTAGGACTCTTAGAAGAGTCAATGCTCTGGTACCATGGGGGGCGCTTGGCCCCCTCTCTTCGTCACTGAGGATGATTTCATTTTTCAGGGATTAGAGAGGGTGGTCCTTGTGGTGGACTGCAGGTATGGAGAGCTGTTGTCATCGTATTAGATAGATAAGAATGATTATATGTATTGTAGAAATGTCTCCTATCATGTTCCCTTATTTTTTATTATGTCCACATCCTGGTCCCCATCTTGGACATCATAACAAACGTGCACTTTTTTGTTTAATTTACACATTGGGCCATAGGAAAAATGACACTACAGCTACAGAGGTGACCGTCTGATAGCCCAGCTCGACTATCCATCTCTACTGAAGACCCTTTCAGCTTTTTGAGAGTTGGGTGGAGGACATCATCTCTGAAAATAGGGTCCCACAGCTGCACCCATCAGTGTGAGCAGGACTCTTAGGACTCTTAGAAGAGTTAATGCTCTGAGACCATGGGGGCGCTTAGCCCCCTCTCTTCGTCACTGAGGATGATTTCATTTTTCAGGGATTAGAGAGGGTGGTCCTTGTTGTGGACTGCAGGTATGGAGAGCTGTTGTCATCGTATTAGATAGATAAGAATGATTATATGTATTGTAGAAATGTCTCCTATCATGTTCCCTAATTTTTTATTATGTCCACATCCTGGTCCCCATCTTGGACATCATAACAAACGTGCACTTTTTTGTTTAATTTACACATTGGACCATAGGAAAAATGACACTACAGCTACAGAGGTGACCGTCTGATAGCCCAGCTCGACTATCCATCTCTACTGAAGACCCTTTCAGCTTTTTGAGAGTTGGGTGGAGGACATCATCTCTGAAATTAGGGTCCCACAGCTGCACCCCATCAGTGTAAACAGGACTCTTAGGACTCTTAGAAGAGTCAATGCTCTGAGACCATTGGGGGCACTTAGCCCCCTCTCTTCGTCACTGAGGATGATTTCATTTTTCAGGGATTAGAGAGGGTGGTCCTTGTGGTGGACTGCAGGTATGGAGAGCTGTTATCATCGTATTAGGTAGATAAGAATGATTATATGTATTGTAGAAATGTCTCCTATCATGTTCCCTAATTTTTTATTATGTCCACATCCTGGTCCCCATCTTGGACATCATAACAAACGTGCACTTTTTTGTTTAATTTACACATTGGACCATAGGAAAAATGACACTACAGCTACAGAGGTGACCGTCTGATAGCCCAGCTCGACAATCCATCTCTACTGAAGACCCTTTCAGCTTTTTGAGAGTTGGGTGGAGGACATCATCTCTGAAAATAGGGTCCCACAGCTGCACCCCATCAGTGTGAGCAGGACTCTTAGGACTCTTAGAAGAGTCAATGCTCTGAGACCATGGGGGGCGCTTAGCCCCCTCTCTTCGTCACTGAGGATGATTTCATTTTTCAGGGATTAGAGAGGGTGGTCCTTGTGGTGGACTGCAGGTATGGAGAGCTGTTGTCATCGTATTAAATAGATAAGAATGATTATATGTATTGTAGAAATGTCTCCTATCATGTTCCCTAATTTTTTATTATGTCCACATCCTGGTCCCCATCTTGGACATCATAACAAACGTGCACTTTTTTGTTTAATTTACACATTGGACCATAGGAAAAATGACACTACAGCTACAGAGGTGACCGTCTGATAGCCCAGCTCGACTATCCATCTCTACTGAAGACCCTTTCAGCTTTTTGAGAGTTGGGTGGAGGACATCATCTCTTAAAATAGGGTCCCACAGCTGCACCCCATCAGTGTAAGCAGGACTCTTAGGACTCTTAGAAGAGTCAATGCTCTAAAACCATGGGGGGCGCTTAGCCCCCTCTCTTCGTCACTGAGGATGATTTCATTTTTCAGGGATTAGAGAGGGTGGTCCTTGTTGTGGACTGCAGGTATGGAGAGCTGTTGTCATCGTATTAGATAGATAAGAATGATTATATGTATTGTAGAAATGTCTCCTATCATGTTCCCTAATTTTTTATTATGTCCACATCCTGGTCCCCATCTTGGACATCATAACAAACGTGCACTTTTTTGTTTAATTTACACATTGGACCATAGGAAAAATGACACTACAGCTACAGAGGTGACCGTCTGATAGCCCAGCTCGACAATCCATCTCTACTGAAGACCCTTTCAGCTTTTTGAGAGTTGGGTGGAGGACATCATCTCTGAAAATAGGGTCCCACAGCTGCACCCCATCAGTGTGAGCAGGACTCTTAGGACTCTTAGAAGAGTCAATGCTCTGAGACCATGGGGGGCGCTTAGCCCCCTCTCTTCGTCACTGAGGATGATTTCATTTTTCAGGGATTAGAGAGGGTGGTCCTTGTGGTGGACTGCAGGTATGGAGAGCTGTTGTCATCGTATTAAATAGATAAGAATGATTATATGTATTGTAGAAATGTCTCCTATCATGTTCCCTAATTTTTTATTATGTCCACATCCTGGTCCCCATCTTGGACATCATAACAAACGTGCACTTTTTTGTTTAATTTCCACATTGGACCATAGGAAAAATGACACTACAGCTACAGAGGTGACCGTCTGATAGCCCAGCTCGACTATCCATCTCTACTGAAGACCCTTTCAGCTTTTTGAGAGTTGGGTGGAGGACATCATCTCTTAAAATAGGGTCCCACAGCTGCACCCCATCAGTGTAAGCAGGACTCTTAGGACTCTTAGAAGAGTCAATGCTCTAAAACCATGGGGGGCGCTTAGCCCCCTCTCTTCGTCACTGAGGATGATTTCATTTTTCAGGGATTAGAGAGGGTGGTCCTTGTGGTGGACTGCAGGTATGGAGAGCTGTTGTCATCGTATTAGATAGATAAGAATGATTATATGTATTGTAGAAATGTCTCCTATCATGTTCCCTAATTTTTTATTATGTCCACATCCTGGTCCCCATCTTGGACATCATAACAAACGTGCACTTTTTTGTTTAATTTACACATTGGACCATAGGAAAAATGACACTACAGCTACAGAGGTGACCGTCTGATAGCCCAGCTCGACTATCCATCTCTACTGAAGACCCTTTCAGCTTTTTGAGAGTTGGGTGGAGGACATCATCTCTGAAAATAGGGTCCCACAGCTGCACCCCATCAGTGTGAGCAAGACTCTTAGGACTCTTAGAAGAGTCAATGCTCTGAGACCATTGGGGGCACTTAGCCCCCTCTCTTCATCACTGAGGATGATTTCATTTTTCAGGGATTAGAGAGGGTGGTCCTTGTGGTGGACTGCAGATATGGAGAGCTGTTATCATCGTATTAGATAGATAAGAATGTATGTCCACATCCTGGTCCCCATCTTGGACATCATAACAAACGTGCACTTTTTTGTTTAATTTACACATTGGACCATAGGAAAAATGACACTACAGCTACAGAGGTGACCGTCTGATAGCCCAGCTCGACTATCCATCTCTACTGAAGACCCTTTCAGCTTTTTGAGAGTTGGGTGGAGGACATCATCTCTGAAAATAGGGTCCCACAGCTGCACCCCATCAGTGTGAGCAGGACTCTTAGGACTCTTAGAAGAGTCAATGCTCTGAGACCATGGGGGGCGCTTAGCCCCCTCTCTTCGTCACTGAGGATGATTTCATTTTTCAGGGATTAGAGAGGGTGGTCCTTGTGGTGGACTGCAGGTATGGAGAGCTGTTGTCATCGTATTAAATAGATAAGAATGATTATATGTATTGTAGAAATGTCTCCTATCATGTTCCCTAATTTTTTATTATGTCCACATCCTGGTCCCCATCTTGGACATCATAACAAACGTGCACTTTTTTGTTTAATTTACACATTGGACCATAGGAAAAATGACACTACAGCTACAGAGGTGACCGTCTGATAGCCCAGCTCGACTATCCATCTCTACTGAAGACCCTTTCAGCTTTTTGAGAGTTGGGTGGAGGACATCATCTCTGAAAATAGGGTCCCACAGCTGCACCCCATCAGTGTGAGCAAGACTCTTAGGACTCTTAGAAGAGTCAATGCTCTGAGACCATTGGGGGCACTTAGCCCCCTCTCTTCATCACTGAGGATGATTTCATTTTTCAGGGATTAGAGAGGGTGGTCCTTGTGGTGGACTGCAGATATGGAGAGCTGTTATCATCGTATTAGATAGATAAGAATGTATGTCCACATCCTGGTCCCCATCTTGGACATCATAACAAACGTGCACTTTTTTGTTTAATTTACACATTGGACCATAGGAAAAATGACACTACAGCTACAGAGGTGACCGTCTGATAGCCCAGCTCGACTATCCATCTCTACTGAAGACCCTTTCAGCTTTTTGAGAGTTGGGTGGAGGACATCATCTCTGAAAATAGGGTCCCACAGCTTCACCCCATCAGTGTGAGCAGGACTCTTAGGACTCTTAGAAGAGTCAATGCTCTGGTACCATGGGGGGCGCTTGGCCCCCTCTCTTCGTCACTGAGGATGATTTCATTTTTCAGGGATTAGAGAGGGTGGTCCTTGTGGTGGACTGCAGGTATGGAGAGCTGTTGTCATCGTATTAGATAGATAAGAATGATTATATGTATTGTAGAAATGTCTCCTATCATGTTCCCTAATTTTTTATTATGTCCACATCCTGGTCCCCATCTTGGACATCATAACAAACGTGCACTTTTTTGTTTAATTTACACATTGGACCATAGGAAAAATGACACTACAGCTACAGAGGTGACCGTCTGATAGCCCAGCTCGACTATCCATCTCTACTGAAGACCCTTTCAGCTTTTTGAGAGTTGGGTGGAGGACATCATCTCTGAAAATAGGGTCCCACAGCTGCACCCCATCAGTGTGAGCAGGACTCTTAGGACTCTTAGAAGAGTTAATGCTCTGAGACCATGGGGGCGCTTAGCCCCCTCTCTTCGTCACTGAGGATGATTTCATTTTTCAGGGATTAGAGAGGTTGGTCCTTGTGGTGGACTGCAGGTATGGAGAGCTGTTGTCATCGTATTAGATAGATAAGAATGATTATATGTATTGTAGAAATGTCTCCTATCATGTTCCCTAATTTTTTATTATGTCCACATCCTGGTCCCCATCTTGGACATCATAACAAACGTGCACTTTTTTGTTTAATTTACAAATTGGACCATAGGAAAAATGACACTACAGCTACAGAGGTGACCGTCTGATTGCCCAGCTCGACTATCCATCTCTACTGAAGACCCTTTCAGCATTTTGAGAGTTGGGTGGAGGACATCATCTCTGAAAATAGGGTCCCACAGCTGCACCCCATCAGTGTGAGCAGGACTCTTAGGACTCTTAGAAGAGTCAATGCTCTGAGACCATTGGGGGCACTGAGCCCCCTCTCTTCGTCACTGAGGATGATTTCATTTTTCAGGGATTAGAGAGGGTGGTCCTTGTGGTGGACTGCAGGTATGGAGAGCTGTTATCATCGTATTAGATAGATAAGAATGATTATATGTATTGTAGAAATGTCTCCTATCATGTTCCCTAATTTTTTATTATGTCCACATCCTGGTCCCCATCTTGGACATCATAACAAACATGCACTTTTTTGTTTAATTTACACATTGGACCATAGGAAAAATGACACTACAGCTACAGAGGTGACCGTCTGATAGCCCAGCTCGACAATCCATCTCTACTGAAGACCCTTTCAGCTTTTTGAGAGTTGGGTGGAGGACATCATCTCTGAAAATAGGGTCCCACAGCTGCACCCCATCAGTGTGAGCAGGACTCTTAGGACTCTTAGAAGAGTCAATGCTCTGAGACCATGGGGGGCGCTTAGCCCCCTCTCTTCGTCACTGAGGATGATTTCATTTTTCAGGGATTAGAGAGGGTGGTCCTTGTGGTGGACTGCAGGTATGGAGAGCTGTTGTCATCGTATTAAATAGATAAGAATGATTATATGTATTGTAGAAATGTCTCCTATCATGTTCCCTAATTTTTTATTATGTCCACATCCTGGTCCCCATCTTGGACATCATAACAAACGTGCACTTTTTTGTTTAATTTACACATTGGACCATAGGAAAAATGACACTACAGCTACAGAGGTGACCGTCTGATAGCCCAGCTCGACTATCCATCTCTACTGAAGACCCTTTCAGCTTTTTGAGAGTTGGGTGGAGAACATCATCTCTGAAAATAGGGTCCCACAGCTGCACCCCATCAGTGTGAGCAGGACTCTTAGGACTCTTAGAAGAGTCAATGTTTTGAGACCATGGGGGGCGCTTAGCCCCCTCTCTTCGTCACTGAGGATGATTTCACTTTTCAGGGAATAGAGAGGGTGGTGGACTGCAGGTATGGAGAGCTGTTGTCATCGTATTAGATAGATAAGAATGATTATATGTATTGTAGAAATGTCTCCTATCATGTTCCCTATTTTTTTATTATGTCCACATCCTGGTCCCCATCTTGGAAATCATAACAAACGTGCACTTTTTTGTTTAATTTACACATTGGACCATAGGAAAAATGACACTACAGCTACAGAGGTGACCGTCTGGTAGCCCAGCTCGACTATCCATCTCTACTGAAGACCCTTTCAGCTTTTTGAGAGTTGGGTGGAGGACATCATCTCTGAAAATAGGGTCCCACAGCTGCACCCCATCAGTGTGAGCAGGACTCTTAGGACTCTTAGAAGAGTCAATGTTTTGAGACCATGGGGGGCGCTTAGCCCCCTCTCTTCGTCACTGAGGATGATTTCATTTTTCAGGGATTAGAGAGAGTGGTCCTTGTGGTGGACTGCAGGTATGGAGAGCTGTTGTCATCGTATTAGATAGATAAGAATGATTATATGTATTGTAGAAATGTCTCCTATCATGTTCCCTAATTTTTTATTATGTCCACATCCTGGTCCCCATCTTGGACATCATAACAAACGTGCACTTTTTTGTTTAATTTACACATTGGACCATAGGAAAAATGACACTACAGCTACAGAGGTGACCGTCTGATAGCCCAGCTCGACTATCCATCTCTACTGAAGACCCTTTCAGCTTTTTGAGAGTTGGGTGGAGGACATCATCTCTGAAAATAGGGTCCCACAGCTGCACCCCATCAGTGTGAGCAGGACTCTTAGGACTCTTAGAAGAGTTAATGCTCTGAGACCATGGGGGCGCTTACCCCCTCTCTTCGTCACTGAGGATGATTTCATTTTTCAGGGATTAGAGAGGGTGGTCCTTGTGGTGGACTGCAGGTATGGAGAGCTGTTGTCATCGTATTAGATAGATAAGAATGATTATATGTATTGTAGAAATGTCTCCTATCATGTTCCCTAATTTTTTATTATGTCCACATCCTGGTCCCCATCTTGGACATCATAACAAACGTGCACTTTTTTGTTTAATTTACACATTGGACCATAGGAAAAATGACACTACAGCTACAGAGGTGACCGTCTGATAGCCCAGCTCGACTATCCATCTCTACTGAAGACCCTTTCAGCTTTTTGAGAGTTGGGTGGAGGACATCATCTCTTAAAATAGGGTCCCACAGCTGCACCCCATCAGTGTAAGCAGGACTCTTAGGACTCTTAGAAGAGTCAATGCTCTAAAACCATGGGGGGCGCTTAGCCCCCTCTCTTCGTCCCTGAGGATGATTTCATTTTTCAGGGATTAGAGAGGGTGGTCCTTGTGGTGGACTGCAGGTATGGAGAGCTGTTGTCATCGTATTAGGTAGATAAGAATGATTATATGTATTGTAGAAATGTCTCCTATCATGTTCCATAATTTTTTATTATGTCCACATCCTGGTCCCCATCTTGGACATCATAACAAACGTGCACTTTTTTGTTTAATTTACACATTGGACCATAGGAAAAATGACACTACAGCTACAGAGGTGACCGTCTGATAGCCCAGCTCGACTATCCATCTCTACTGAAGACCCTTTCAGCTTTTTGAGAGTTGGGTGGAGGACATCATCTCTGAAAATAGGGTCCCACAGCTGCACCCCATCAGTGTGAGCAGGACTCTTAGGACTCTTAGAAGAGTTAATGCTCTGAGACCATGGGGGCGCTTAGCCCACTCTCTTCGTCACTGAGGATGATTTCATTTTTCAGGGATTAGAGAGGGTGGTCCTTGTGGTGGACTGCAGGTATGGAGAGCTGTTGTCATCGTATTAGATAGATAAGAATGATTATATGTATTGTAGAAATGTCTCCTATCATGTTCCCTAATTTTTTATTATGTCCACATCCTGGTCCCCATCTTGGACATCATAACAAACGTGCACTTTTTTGTTTAATTTACACATTGGACCATAGGAAAAATGACACTACAGCTACAGAGGTGACCGTCTGATAGCCCAGCTCGACTATCCATCTCTACTGAAGACCCTTTCAGCTTTTTGAGAGTTGGGTGGAGGACATCATCTCTGAAAATAGGGTCCCACAGCTGCACCCCATCAGTGTGAGCAGGACTCTTAGGACTCTTAGAAGAGTCAATGCTCTGAGACCATTGGGGGCACTTAGCCCCCTCTCTTCATCACTGAGGATGATTTCATTTTTCAGGGATTAGAGAGGGTGGTCCTTGTGGTGGACTGCAGGTATGGAGAGCTGTTGTCATCGTATTAGATAGATAAGAATGATTATATGTATTGTAGAAATGTCTCCTATCATGTTCCCTAATTTTTTATTATGTCCACATCCTGGTCCCCATCTTGGACATCATAACAAACGTGCACTTTTTTGTTTAATTTACACATTGGACCATAGGGAAAATGAAACTACAGCTACAGAGGTGACCGTCTGATAGCCCAGCTCGACTATCCATCTCTACTGAAGACCCTTTCAGCTTTTTGAGAGTTGGGTGGAGGACATCATCTCTGAAAATAGGGTCCCACAGCTGCACCCCATCAGTGTGAGCAGGACTCTTAGGACTCTTAGACCCTTTCAGCTTTTTGAGAGTTGGGTGGAGGACATCATCTCTGAAAATAGGGTCCCACAGCTGCACCCCATCAGTGTGAGCAGGACTCTTAGGACTCTTAGAAGAGTCAATGCTCTGAGACCATTGGGGGCACTTAGCCCCCTCTCTTCATCACTGAGGATGATTTCATTTTTCAGGGATTAGAGAGGGTGGTCCTTGTGGTGGACTGCAGATATGGAGAGCTGTTATCATCGTATTAGATAGATAAGAATGATTATATGTATTGTAGAAATGTCTCCTATCATGTTCCCTAATTTTTTATTATGTCCACATCCTGGTCCCCATCTTGGACATCATAACAAACGTGCACTTTTTTGTTTAATTTACACATTGGACCATAGGAAAAATGACACTACAGCTACAGAGGTGACCGTCTGATAGCCCAGCTCGACTATCCATCTCTACTGAAGACCCTTTCAGCTTTTTGAGAGTTGGGTGGAGGACATCATCTCTGAAAATAGGGTCCCACAGCTGCACCCCATCAGTGTGAGCAGGACTCTTAGGACTCTTAGAAGAGTCAATGCTCTGAGACCATGGGGGGCGCTTAGCCCCCTCTCTTCGTCACTGAGGATGATTTCATTTTTCAGGGATTAGAGAGGGTGGTCCTTGTAGTGGACTGCAGGTATGGAGAGCTGTTGTCATCGTATTAAATAGATAAGAATGATTATATGTATTGTAGAAATGTCTCCTATCATGTTCCCTAATTTTTTATTATGTCCACATCCTGGTCCCTATCTTGGACATCATAACAAACGTGCACTTTTTTGTTTAATTTACACATTGGACCATAGGAAAAATGACACTACAGCTACAGAGGTGACCGTCTGATAGCCCAGCTCGACTATCCATCTCTACTGAAGACTAGAGTTGAGCGCGGTTCGTGGTTCGTGGTTCTCCAGTTCTAGGCTCGAGTGATTTTGGGGCATGTTCTAGATCGAACTAGAACTCGAGCTTTTTGCAAAAGCTCGATAGTTCTAGAAACGTTCGAGAACGGTTCTAGCAGCCAAAAAACAGCTAAATCATAGCTTGGTTTCTGCTGTAATAGTGTAAGTCACTCTGTGAATCAAACTATTATCACATTTCAGTGTATAGTGTGCGTGAACAGCGCCTTCAGATCACTGCTGTTTCTATAATGGCGATCGCCATTTTTTTTTTTTTTCTTGTCTTCCTTCCCTAAGCGCGCGCGTCTTGTGGGGCGGGCCAGCATGTCAGCCAATCACAGACACACACACAGCTAAGTGGACTTTGAGCCAGAGAAGCAACGGCATGTGTGATAGGATCTGCATGTCACATGTCCCTGCATTATAAAACCGGACATTTTCTTCACGAACGCCATTATCTGCCTTCTGCGTCTTTGGTGTCAGACATCAGTGTCGCAGCTCCGTCCTCCTGAGTCCTATAGCCGATACAGCTGTATGCGCTGCATACACAACGTTAGACAGCTTAGGGAGAGCACATTCTAGCAGTCCTTTTAAGGGCTCAAAGCGGCAGGGTCAGAGAGCCATAGGTGACAGGTCCTGCAAACAGCAACAGCGTCTGTGTAGCCCAGGTCAGGGATTTCCTCCCTGCATTTCACCATTAGGAGGGAATAGAAAGGCAGGCTTCCATTCCTCTACCCAGAGCACCACAATCCTGCCACTGTACCCTCTTGTCCTCTGCACACTCCAACTCATTCTAACTAAGCCATTATACTAGCAAACACTCAGTGTACCTAGTGGCATCCTATACGTGGCTATTGGACTTTGCTTTAGTCCCACTAGTGCCAAGACATTTGCAGAGCGCATCTGCCTGCGTTGCACACTCCAACTAATTATAACTAAGCCATTATACTAGCAAACACTCAGTGTACCTAGTGGCATCCTATACGTGGCTATTGGACTTTGCTTTAGTCCCACTAGTGCCAAGACATTTGCAGAGCGCATCTGCCTGCGTTGCACACTCCAACTAATTATAACTAAGCCATTATACTAGCAAACACTCAGTGTACCTAGTGGCATCCTATACGTGGCTATTGGACTTTGCTATAGTCCCACTAGTGCCAAGACATTTGCAGAGCGCAACTGCCTGCGTTGCACACTCCAACTAATTATAACTAAGCCATTATACTAGCACACACTCAGTGTACCTAGTGGCATCCTATACGTGGCTATTGGACTTTGCTATAGTCCCACTAGTGCCAAGACATTTGCAGAGCGCATCTGCCTGCGTTGCACACTCCAACTAATTATAACTAAGCCATTATACTAGCACACACTCAGTGTACCTAGTGGCATCCTATACGTGGCTATTGGACTTTGCTATAGTCCCACTAGTGCCAAGACATTTGCAGAGCGCATCTGCCTGCGTTGCACACTCCAACTAATTATAACTAAGCCATTATACTAGCAAACACTCAGTGTACCTAGTGGCATCCTATACGTGGCTATTGGACTTTGCTATAGTCCCACTAGTGCCAAGACATTTGCAGAGAGCATCTGCCTGCGTTGCACACTCCAACTAATTATAACTAAGCCATTATACTAGCACACACTCAGTGTACCTAGTGGCATCCTATACGTGGCTATTGGACTTTGCTATAGTCCCACTAGTGCCAAGACATTTGCAGAGCGCATCTGCCTGCGTTGCACACTCCAACTAATTATAACTAAGCCATTATACTAGCACACACTCAGTGTACCTAGTGGCATCCTATACGTGGCTATTGGACTTTGCTATAGTCCCACTAGTGCCAAGACATTTGCAGAGCGCATCTGCCTGCGTTGCACACTCCAACTAATTATAACTAAGCCATTATACTAGCAAACACTTAGTGTACCTAGTGGCATCCTATACGTGGCTATTGGACTTTGCTTTAGTCCCACTAGTGCCAAGACATTTGCAGAACGCATCTGCCTGCGTTGCACACTCCAACTAATTATAACTAAGCCATTATACTAGCACACACTCAGTGTACCTAGTGGCATCCTATACGTGGCTATTGGACTTTGCTATAGTCCCACTAGTGCCAAGACATTTGCAGAGCGCATCTGCCTGCGTTGCACACTCCAACTAATTATAACTAAGCCATTATACTAGCAAACACTCAGTGTACCTAGTGGCATCCTATACGTGGCTATTGGACTTTGCTATAGTCCCACTAGTGCCAAGACATTTGCAGAGCGCATCTGCCTGCGTTGCACACTCCAACTAATTATAACTAAGCCATTATACTAGCAAACACTTAGTGTACCTAGTGGCATCCTATACGTGGCTATTGGACTTTGCTTTAGTCCCACTAGTGCCAAGACATTTGCAGAACGCATCTGCCTGCGTTGCACACTCCAACTAATTATAACTAAGCCATTATACTAGCACACACTCAGTGTACCTAGTGGCATCCTATACGTGGCTATTGGACTTTGCTATAGTCACACTAGTGCCAAGACATTTGCAGAGCGCATCTGCCTGCGTTGCACACTCCAACTAATTATAACTAAGCCATTATACTAGCAAACACTCAGTGTACCTAGTGGCATCCTATACGTGGCTATTGGACTTTGCTATAGTCCCACTAGTGCCAAGACATTTGCAGAGCGCATCTGCCTGCGTTGCACACTCCAACTAATTATAACTAAGCCATTATACTAGCACACACTCAGTGTACCTAGTGGCATCCTATACGTGGCTATTGGACTTTGCTATAGTCCCACTAGTGCCAAGACATTTGCAGAGCGCATCTGCCTGCGTTGCACACTCCAACTAATTATAACTAAGCCATTATACTAGCACACACTCAGTGTACCTAGTGGCATCCTATACGTGGCTATTGGACTTTGCTATAGTCCCACTAGTGCCAAGACATTTGCAGAGCGCATCTGCCTGCGTTGCACACTCCAACTAATTATAACTAAGCCATTATACTAGCAAACACTTAGTGTACCTAGTGGCATCCTATACGTGGCTATTGGACTTTGCTTTAGTCCCACTAGTGCCAAGACATTTGCAGAACGCATCTGCCTGCGTTGCACACTCCAACTAATTATAACTAAGCCATTATACTAGCACACACTCAGTGTACCTAGTGGCATCCTATACGTGGCTATTGGACTTTGCTATAGTCCCACTAGTGCCAAGACATTTGCAGAGCGCATCTGCCTGCGTTGCACACTCCAACTAATTATAACTAAGCCATTATACTAGCAAACACTCAGTGTACCTAGTGGCATCCTATACGTGGCTATTGGACTTTGCTATAGTCCCAGTAGTGCCAAGACATTTGCAGAGCGCATCTGCCTGCGTTGCACACTCCAACTAATTATAACTAAGCCATTATACTAGCACACACTCAGTGTACCTAGTGGCATCCTATACGTGGCTATTGGACTTTGCTATAGTCCCACTAGTGCCAAGACATTTGCAGAGCGCATCTGCCTGCGTTGCACACTCCAACTAATTATAACTAAGCCATTATACTAGCACACACTCAGTGTACCTAGTGGCATCCTATACGTGGCTATTGGACTTTGCTATAGTCCCACTAGTGCCAAGACATTTGCAGAGCGCATCTGCCTGCGTTGCACACTCCAACTAATTATAACTAAGCCATTATACTAGCAAACACTTAGTGTACCTAGTGGCATCCTATACGTGGCTATTGGACTTTGCTTTAGTCCCACTAGTGCCAAGACATTTGCAGAACGCATCTGCCTGCGTTGCACACTCCAACTAATTATAACTAAGCCATTATACTAGCACACACTCAGTGTACCTAGTGGCATCCTATACGTGGCTATTGGACTTTGCTATAGTCCCACTAGTGCCAAGACATTTGCAGAGCGCATCTGCCTGCGTTGCACACTCCAACTAATTATAACTAAGCCATTATACTAGCAAACACTCAGTGTACCTAGTGGCATCCTATACGTGGCTATTGGACTTTGCTATAGTCCCACTAGTGCCAAGACATTTGCAGAGCGCATCTGCCTGCGTTGCACACTCCAACTAATTATAACTAAGCCATTATACTAGCAAACACTTAGTGTACCTAGTGGCATCCTATACGTGGCTATTGGACTTTGCTTTAGTCCCACTAGTGCCAAGACATTTGCAGAACGCATCTGCCTGCGTTGCACACTCCAACTAATTATAACTAAGCCATTATACTAGCACACACTCAGTGTACCTAGTGGCATCCTATACGTGGCTATTGGACTTTGCTATAGTCCCACTAGTGCCAAGACATTTGCAGAGCGCATCTGCCTGCGTTGCACACTCCAACTAATTATAACTAAGCCATTATACTAGCAAACACTCAGTGTACCTAGTGGCATCCTATACGTGGCTATTGGACTTTGCTATAGTCCCACTAGTGCCAAGACATTTGCAGAGCGCATCTGCCTGCGTTGCACACTCCAACTAATTATAACTAAGCCATTATACTAGCACACACTCAGTGTACCTAGTGGCATCCTATACGTAGCTATTGGACTTTGCTATAGTCCCACTAGTGCCAAGACATTTGCAGAGCGCATCTGCCTGCGTTGCACACTCCAACTAATTATAACTAAGCCATTATACTAGCACACACTCAGTGTACCTAGTGGCATCCTATACGTGGCTATTGGACTTTGCTATAGTCCCACTAGTGCCAAGACATTTGCAGAGCGCATCTGCCTGCGTTGCACACTCCAACTAATTATAACTAAGCCATTATACTAGCACACACTCAGTGTACCTAGTGGCATCCTATACGTGGCTATTGGACTTTGCTATAGTCCCACTAGTGCCAAGACATTTGCAGAGCGCATCTGCCTGCGTTGCACACTCCAACTAATTATAACTAAGCCATTATACTAGCACACACTTAGTGTACCTAGTGGCATCCTATACGTGGCTATTGGACTTTGCTATAGTCCCACTAGTGCCAAGACATTTGCAGAGCGCATCTGCCTGCGTTGCACACTCCAACTAATTATAACTAAGCCATTATACTAGCAAACACTCAGTGTACCTAGTGGCATCCTATACGTGGCTATTGGACTTTGCTATAGTCCCACTAGTGCCAAGACATTTGCAGAGCGCATCTGCCTGCGTTGCACACTCCAACTAATTATAACTAAGCCATTATACTAGCACACACTCAGTGTACCTAGTGGCATCCTATACGTGGCTATTGGACTTTGCTATAGTCCCACTAGTGCCAAGACATTTGCAGAGCGCATCTGCCTGCGTTGCACACTCCAACTAATTATAACTAAGCCATTATACTAGCACACACTCAGTGTACCTAGTGGCATCCTATACGTGGCTATTGGACTTTGCTATAGTCCCACTAGTGCCAAGACATTTGCAGAGCGCATCTGCCTGCGTTGCACACTCCAACTAATTATAACTAAGCCATTATACTAGCAAACACTCAGTGTACCTAGTGGCATCCTATACGTGGCTATTGGACTTTGCTATAGTCCCACTAGTGCCAAGACATTTGCAGAGCGCATCTGCCTGCGTTGCACACTCCAACTAATTATAACTAAGCCATTATACTAGCACACACTCAGTGTACCTAGTGGCATCCTATACGTGGCTATTGGACTTTGCTATAGTCCCACTAGTGCCAAGACATTTGCAGAGCGCATCTGCCTGCGTTGCACACTCCAACTAATTATAACTAAGCCATTATACTAGCACACACTCAGTGTACCTAGTGGCATCCTATACGTGGCTATTGGACTTTGCTATAGTCCCACTAGTGCCAAGACATTTGCAGAGCGCATCTGCCTGCGTTGCACACTCCAACTAATTATAACTAAGCCATTATACTAGCAAACACTTAGTGTACCTAGTGGCATCCTATACGTGGCTATTGGACTTTGCTTTAGTCCCACTAGTGCCAAGACATTTGCAGAACGCATCTGCCTGCGTTGCACACTCCAACTAATTATAACTAAGCCATTATACTAGCACACACTCAGTGTACCTAGTGGCATCCTATACGTGGCTATTGGACTTTGCTATAGTCCCACTAGTGCCAAGACATTTGCAGAGCGCATCTGCCTGCGTTGCACACTCCAACTAATTATAACTAAGCCATTATACTAGCACACACTCAGTGTACCTAGTGGCATCCTATACGTGGCTATTGGACTTTGCTATAGTCCCACTAGTGCCAAGACATTTGCAGAGCGCATCTGCCTGCGTTGCACACTCCAACTAATTATAACTAAGCCATTATACTAGCACACACTCAGTGTACCTAGTGGCATCCTATACGTGGCTATTGGACTTTGCTATTGTCCCACTAGTGCCAAGACATTTGCAGAGCGCATCTGCCTGCGTTGCTCACTCCAACTAATTATAACTAAGCCATTATACTAGCAAACACTTAGTGTACCTAGTGGCATCCTATACGTGGCTATTGGACTTTGCTTTAGTCCCACTAGTGCCAAGACATTTGCAGAACGCATCTGCCTGCGTTGCACACTCCAACTAATTATAACTAAGCCATTATACTAGCACACACTCAGTGTACCTAGTGGCATCCTATACGTGGCTATTGGACTTTGCTATAGTCCCACTAGTGCCAAGACATTTGCAGAGCGCATCTGCCTGCGTTGCACACTCCAACTAATTATAACTAAGCCATTATACTAGCACACACTCAGTGTACCTAGTGGCATCCTATACGTGGCTATTGGACTTTGCTATAGTCCCACTAGTGCCAAGACATTTGCAGAGCGCATCTGCCTGCGTTGCACACTCCAACTAATTATAACTAAGCCATTATACTAGCAAACACTTAGTGTACCTAGTGGCATCCTATACGTGGCTATTGGACTTTGCTTTAGTCCCACTAGTGCCAAGACATTTGCAGAACGCATCTGCCTGCGTTGCACACTCCAACTAATTATAACTAAGCCATTATACTAGCAAACACTTAGTGTACCTAGTGGCATCCTATACGTGGCTATTGGACTTTGCTTTAGTCCCACTAGTGCCAAGACATTTGCAGAACGCATCTGCCTGCGTTGCACACTCCAACTAATTATAACTAAGCCATTATACTAGCACACACTCAGTGTACCTAGTGGCATCCTATACGTGGCTATTGGACTTTGCTATAGTCCCACTAGTGCCAAGACATTTGCAGCACGTCTGCCTGCGTTGCACACTCCAACTAATTATAACTAAGTTACATTGTCAGGGATATTTATTCTTTATTATTCTGCTGTTAATAAAGCTAGACCACCACTGCAATCTTCACCACCTCTCAATTTTTACTACCACATTTTCAGTCCACAATCTTGTCGCAATCAACATGAGTGGCAAAATGACAGATGCTGGTGGAAAGGGGAAGAGGCGTGGTGGAAAAGGCAAAAAAGGTTTTGTCAGTGGGGAAGGTGGCAAAGCTCCATTATCATCTGCTGCAGATAGACCATCTACTAGCAAAAGTAAGATGTCTACTACTTATTGTGGACAATCCGATGTGCTCCCTTTTTTACGGACACGAACAAGAGGAACAAAGGTAGATGATGGGCAAAAAAGGAAAATGCTTGAATGGATCTCAAGTGGTCCAACAAGTGCCCTCTCAGCCACTTCAAGTACCGCATCCAAAAAACACCAGTCCTCTGAGTTGTCATCCCAATCACACTTGATTTCTCCCAGCTCTGAAGTCTCCATCAGCCCTGCACAGTATGGTGGAACTGAGATGGCTGAGTCTGCAGAGCTGTTCAGTCACACTATAGCCTGGGAATCAGAGGTCTGCTCCCAAGCTACAGTGAGTACAGAACAGGAAATGGTCTGCAGTGATGCCCAGAACCTTTGTGACTCAGATTCAGGCCGTGAGGACCAAGTTTCTGAGCATAATGTTGACCCTTTGTCACAAACTGTAACACCTGTGGTTATAGACAATGAGGAACATACTGATGAAGATGAGACGCAGATACCCGATTGGGATGACAACTTAAATATTCGGTCAGGGCAAGAAGAGGCTCGGTCTGAGGGGGAGGGGAGTGCAAACACAACAATTGATGATGACGTTCTAGATCCCACCTACTGTCAACCCCCAGTCAGGCACTCGAGGAGGTCAACAGAGGCGGTGGAGGAGGATGCAACCGACGACGAAGTTACCTTGCACCTTCCTGGACAGAGTCGGAGCACTGGTAGCACGTCTACAACTGCATCCTCAGCCACCACTCTGCCTATGAGCATTATTCGGGGTGGATCAACAGGTCGCATGGCCTCTAAGCCTTGCCTAGCCTGGTCCTTTTTTCACATCGAAAAAGATCGCCCAACTCATGTGATATGTAACATTTGTCATGATTCTGTTAGTAGAGGTCAAAACCTCAGCAGTTTGACAACTTCTTCCATGAATCGTCACATGACTAAATATCATAAGTCCCGGTGGGAAGCTCACCGTGCTGCAATGCGGCCTAGCGGAGCGAACCATCCACCGCTCGCCCCTTCCAGTGCATCCGCGCGCTCTTCATCTTCTAGGACTGTGGGGACAGCTGTCACACCTGTTTTTCCACGCAAAACTTCCACCACTGTAACCGCAACAGGCAGTTTGCTTGTAAGGTCGTCAGTTGGTTTGGAAGGGGAAACAAGTGAGTGTGTACAGCTCTCTCAGACATCGATAGCACCAACGTTGGATGAAGGCAACATCATGTCTCCGCCTGCACTTTCCTCACAAACCAGCATTTTTCCAGGGACACCCTACTCAACACCGTCTACACACAGCAGCCAGATCTCTGTCCCTCAGA
Source organism: Anomaloglossus baeobatrachus (assembly GCF_048569485.1). NCBI lineage: Eukaryota > Metazoa > Chordata > Amphibia > Anura > Aromobatidae > Anomaloglossus > Anomaloglossus baeobatrachus. Next base: position 3,237 of record NW_027442477.1, on the reverse strand, counting down.
TGTGGTCAAATAAAAGGCCACTTCCTCCGACCCATGACAAAGCTAAGAGGTTGACTCTATCCCTCTGTAAGCTGTTGGCTACTGAAATGCTGCCTTTCCGCCTAGTGGACACACAGGATTTTAGAGACCTTATGTCTGTCGCTGTGCCCCAGTACCAGATGCCTAGTCGCCACTACTTCTCTAAGAAAGGTGTGCCCGCGCTACACCAGCATGTCGCACACAACATCACCGCTTCCTTGAGAAACTCTGTGTGTGAACGGGTGCATTTCACCACCGATACTTGGACCAGTAAGCATGGACAGGGACGTTACATGTCGCTGACTGGGCACTGGGTAACTATGGTGATAGATGGTGAAGGGTCTGCTGCACAAGTCTTGCCGTCCCCACGACTTGTGTGTCAATCCTCTGTCTGTCCAAGTTCCGCCACTGCTTCTGCATCCTCCACCTCATCTGGGTCCTCCACCTCCGCCCCAAGCCTGCCTGGTCAGGCCACCAGCGTTCTCACTGCGCAGAAGGAATCACGCACCCCTCATTACTATGCTGGCAGCAGAGCGCAACGGCATCAGGCGGTCTTTAGCTTGACATGTCTTGGTAATAAGAGTCACACAGCTGAGGAATTGTGGTCAGCTCTGCGGTCCGAGTTTAATAAATGGTTGTCTCCACTCAACCTGCAGCCTGGTAAGGCCGTGTGTGACAATGCTGCAAACCTGGGTGCGGCCCTTCGCCTGGGCAAGGTGACACACGTACCTTGTATGGCTCAAGTGTTGAACCTTGTCGTGCAGCAATTTTTAACACACTATCCCGGCCTAGATGGCCTTCTGAACAGGGCACGAAAACTGTCTGCTCACTTCCGCCGTTCAAGCGCCGCAGCTGAGCGACTTGCATCGCTCCAGAAGTCTTTCGGCCTGCCGGTTCATCGCCTGAAATGCGATGTGGCGACACGCTGGAATTCAACTCTCCACATGTTACAGCGACTGTGGCAGCACCGCAGAGCCCTGGTGCAATACGTCATGACGTATAGCCTGGGCCAACGAGATGCAGAGGTGGGGCAGATCACCCTGATGGAGTGGTCTCAGATCAAGGACCTATGCACCCTTCTGCACAGTTTCGACATGGCGACGAATATGTTTAGCTCTGACAATGCCATTATCAGCATGACGATTCCAGTCATTTACATGCTGGAGCACACGCTAAACACTATTCGGAGTCAGGGGGTGGGACAACATGAAGGGGAGGAACTACAGGAGGATTCATATGCGCAAGGGACAACAACATCACCAAGGTCCAGACGTTCATCATCACCAACGCAGCAGGCATGGGACCATGGGGGACAGGGATCGACAAGGGCGCATAGTAGCAGGCGAAATGTTGAGCAAGGTGCAGGAGAACATGAAGAAATGGAGGACGAACTGTCCATGGACATGGAAGACTCAGCGGATGAGGGAGACCTTGGTCAAATTTCAGTTGAAAGAGGTTGGGGTCAGATGTCAGAGGAAGAAAGAACGGGTAGCACCTCTATGCCACAAACACAGCGTGGACTTGGTCCGCATGGCTGCGCAAGACACATGAGTGCCTTTTTGTTGCACTACCTCCAACATGACAGTCGTATTGTCAAAATTAGAAGTGATGATGACTACTGGATTGCCACACTATTAGATCCCCGGTACAAGTCCAAATTTTGTGACATAATTCCAGCCATAGAAAGGGACGCACGTATGCAGGAGTATCAGCAGAAGCTGTTACTAGATCTTAGCTCGGCTTTTCCACCAAACAACCGTGCAGGTGCAGGGAGTGAATCTCCCAGTTGTAACTTGACAAACATGGGACGGTCTCGTCATCTTCAACAGTCTACCCGTACCAGTAGGACCGTAGTCAACGGCTGGAGAGGATGATACAGGAGTATCTCCAAATGAACATCGATGCCATGACTGTGCAACTGGAGCCTTGCTCCTTTTGGGCTTCAAACCTAGAAAAATGGCCAGAGCTCGCAACTTACGCCTTGGAGATTTTGTCGTGTCCAGCTGCCAGCGTTGTCTCTGAACGTGTATTCAGTGCTGCTGGGTGTGTGCTGACAGATAAGCGCACGCGAATGTCCAGTGACAATGTGGACAGACTGACGTTCATCAAAATGAACAAGTCATGGATCCAGAAGGAATTTACTACCCCTGTGTCATCCTGGGGAGAGTAAATGCTTGTTGATTTGGAATGTGCTTGATGCAAATCAAAACATCCTGTTTGCAACTAGGGCACAAGTGCTGCCACTGATAAGGTGTCTGTGTGGGGCCCAATTTTTGGAAAAAAAGGGAGACTCCGCTTGGAGTAACCCTTGCTTGATGTGTTTTTAAAAGAAGCCAAGATGAACAGAGCTGGGATCAGGAAAGACTTTGCTACCTACCCTGGTGTCATCCTGGGGACGGTTAATTATGGCGTATTTTTGAATGTGCTTGATGCAAATGTAGCTGTGAAGTGTACAACTAGGGCACAAGTGCTGCCACTGAATGGGTGGGTGTGTGTGGGGCACAATTTTTGGAAAAAAAGGGAGGCTCCGCTTGGAGTAACCCTTGCTTGATGTGTTTTTAAAAGAAGCCAAGATGAACAGAGCTGGGATCAGGAAAGACTTTGCTACCTACCCTGGTGTCATCCTGGGGACGGTTAATTATGGCGTTTTTTTGAATGTGCTTGATGCAAATCTAGCTGTGAAGTGTACAACTGGGGCACAACTGCTGCCACTGAATGGGTGGGTGTGTGGGGCCCAATTTTTGGAAAAAAAGGGAGACTCCGCTTGGAGTAACCCTTGCTTGCTGTGTTTTTAAAAGAAGCCAAGATGAACAGAGCTGGGATCAGGAAACACTTTGCTACCTACCCCGGTGTCATCCTGGGGACGGATAAGAATGGCGTATTTTTGAATGTGCTTGATGCAAATCTAGCTGTGAAGTGTACAACTGGGGCACAACTGCTGCCACTGAATGGGTGGGTGTGTGGGGCCCAATTTTTGGAAAAAAAGGGAGACTCCGCTTGGAGTAACCCTTGCTTGCTGTGTTTTTAAAAGAAGCCAAGATGAACAGAGCTGGGATCAGGAAACACTTTGCTACCTACCCCGGTGTCATCCTGGGGACGGATAAGAATGGCGTATTTTGGAATGTGCTTGATGCAAATCTAGCTGTGAAGTGTACAACTGGGGCACAACTGCTGCCACTGAATGGGTGGGTGTGTGGGGCCCAATTTTTGGAAAAAAGG